>NC_135959.1:1408895-1542276 GCF_053455715.1 Rhinoraja longicauda
AGTACAATAGGTAGAGCAAAGGACCGCCTCTCCCCTCCATTCCCCCCCACACTCCCTCTCCCTCCCTTAACTAACTCTCCCCTCACCCCCCTCTTCCTTTCCCACCCATCTCCCCTCACTCACATCACCGTCACTCCCTTTCCCCTCACTAACTTCCCTCACTCCCTCTTCCTCCCCTAACTAACGCTCCCCTCACCCTCCATTCCCTCACCCCCCTCCATTCCCTCCTCACTCCCTCTCCCCTCCTAATCCTTACTAACTCTCCCTCACCCCCCCATTCCCTCCCTAGATTCTCCCTCTCCCCTCCATCCCTCTCTCCCCTCCATTCCTCCCTCACTCCCCTCCCCCCCCTCCATTCCCTCCTCACTCCCCTCTCTAGATTCCCCCTCCCCTCCATTGCCCCCTCACCCCCCCACCTCCACAGTCATCACCTCCCTCTCTAACCCCACCTCTCTATCCCCACCTCTCTCCATCCCCTCTCACACCCCCCCCCCCACTATATTCCCCCACCCACCCTTCTCATTTTTCCCCCTCACCGTCCTCATTTCCCCCACTCTCTCCATTCCCCTTCCCCCCCCCCCCACCCCCACAAAGTGTGGCGGAAGTCCTGGAGTTACAGTGTGAACGACAAGGTTTAACGTGAGCGGGGTGGAAGATGTGAAAACGGAACTAGCCGATGGTTTTGCAATTCTTATTTCATATTTGCTTTCCACGTAGATCATTTAGGCCAAAACGCCAGTATCACAGCTGCCCCATTAGAACCTTCCCTATCATCCACCCGTGTATAACGCTATAATCTATGGAGATTAGATGAGAAGTGATGTCGGGCAGTCACGGTGGCGCAGCGGTAGAGTGGCTGCCTTACAGTGAATGCAGCGCCGGGTGCTGTCTGTACGGAGTTTGTACGTTCTCCCCGTGACCTGCTTGAGTTTTCTCCGAGATCTTCAGTTTCCTCCCACACTCCAAAGATGTACAGGTTTGTAGGTTCATTGGCTTGGTAAATGTAAAAACTGTCCCTTTGTGGGTGGAGGGTAGTGTTAGTGCACTGGGATCGCTGGTCGGTGCGGTCCCGGTGGGCCGAAGGGCCTGTTTCCGCGCTGTATCTCTAAAACTAAAACCTTGAACTTGGCATCATGTTCAGCACAGATATTGTGGGCTGAAGGGCCTGTTCCTGTTTCTTGGTCCTGTACTGTTCTTTGTTCTATCTCCCTCGCAAGACCATCAGTGCTCACTTTTCACCTACCACGCAAATGCATCAGTGAGATTGACAAGGCCAAGTAACCTTACCGACCAGCACGTTATTGGGGGGCTGGGAGGAAACCGGAGCACCTGGGAAATCACAAGGAGTCCGTGCAAACTCCTCACAGCATGCAGGGTCACGATCAGAAACACTGAACAATGCCCTGTTGTTCTGCCCTGCGATTCAATTGATTTACTAAAAGGTGCTAGTTTAAATCTACCCGAGTGCTGTAATTGTCAATGATCAGAGTAATAGTGTCCCGAGTGGAAAATACTTGCTCCTGGTCTGAGTTTGTGAGTTTTCCCAAACAGAACATGCCTGGGCATGTATCCAGCACTGTTTTGTCTGCTTAAAGAAAGTTGTACCGCCCTCTGGCTCAACCCGTCAAGATGGGTTGAGCCTTGGAAGACGACCAAGATGCCTTGGTTGCGTTTAGCTTAGCAATACAAATAATGCACAGAAAAGACCCACACCCACCATCCGTTTACCCGTTTTTACACTAGTCCTATGTTATCCCACTTTCTCATCCACTCCCTACACACACCTCTACATACAATAGACAATAGGCGCAGGAGGAGGCCATTCGGCCCTTCGAGCCAGCACCGCTATCACTCTATGACTCTATTCCTCTCATGATTTTATACAGAGACCAGTTAACCTACAAACCCTCACACCTGTCCTAATATTCCATATTCCCACCACCCTCTGTTTGAAAACGTTGCACCTCAATTTCCTTTAAAATCTTTCCCTCTCACCTTCAACCTGTGCCCTACTACGAGGATGTTGCCAGGACCAGAGGGTGTGAGCTCCAGGGAGAGGTTGAGTAGGCTGGGTCTCTATTCAATGGAGCATAGGAGGATGAGGGGTGATCTTATAGAGGTGTACAAAATCACGAGAGGAATAGATCGGGTAGACAATAGACAATAGACAATAGGTGCAGGAGTAGGCCATTCAGCCCTTTGAGCCAGCACCGCCATTTCAATGCGATCATGGCTGATCACTCTCAATCAGTACCCCGTTCCTGCCTTCTCCCCATACCCGCTTACTCCGCTATCCTTAAAAGCTCTATCCAGCTCTCTCTTGAAAGCATCCAACGAACTGGCCTCCACTGCCTTCTGAGGCAGAGAATTCCACACCTTCACCACTCTCTGACTGAAAAAGTCTTCCTCATCTCCGTTCTAAATGGCCTACCCCTTATTCTTAAACTGTGGCCCCCTTGTTCTGGACTCCCCCAACATTGGGAACATGTTTCCTGCCTCTAATGTGTCCAATCCCCTAATTATCTTATATGTTTCAATTAGTACCCCGTTCCTGCCTTCTTCCCATATCCCCTGACTCCCACTATCCTTAAGAGCTCTATCTAGCTCTCTCTTGAATGCACAGAGTCTTTTACCTAGAGTAGGGGAATCGAAGACCAGAGGACATAGGTTCAAGGTGAAGGGGAAAAGATTTAATAGGAATCCGAGGGGTAAACTTTTTCACACAGAGGGTGGTGGGATTATTTGAACAAGCTGCAGAGGAGGTAGTTGAGGCTGGGACTATCCATCGTTTAAGAAACAGTTGGACAGGTACATGGATGGGACAGGTTTGGAGGGTTATGAACCAAGTGCAGGCAAGTGGGGACTAGGATAGCTGGGACATTGTTGGCTGGTGTGGGCGAGTTGGGCCGAACTGCTGGTTCCACTCTGCATCACTCTATGACTCTTCATGATTTTATACACCTCTAAAAGATTACCCCTCAGACTCCTGCACTCCAAGGAACAAAGACCTAGCCTGCCCAACCTCTCCCTGTAGCGCAGGCTCTCGAGTCCTGGAAATGTTCTTGTCAATCTTACAAAACATTGAAAAGATATTTGGACAGGTACATGGATAGGAAAAATGTTGAGGCAGATGGGCCAAACACAGTACTGTATCCGCTGTTCCAGGTGTCAACTTCTCTACATCGGCGAGACCAAGCGCAGGCTCGCCGATCGTTTCGCTCGGGGCTAGTGGAATCAAGGATATGGGGAGAAGGCAAGCACAGGTTACTGATTGTAGGTGATCAGCCATGATCACAATGAATGACGGTGCTGGCTCGAAGGGCCAAATGGCCTCCTCCTGCACCTATTTTCTATGTTTTTATGACCTTTCTGTCCTGGGCCTCCTCCATTGTCAGAGTGAGGTCCAGCGCAAATTGAAGGAACAGCACTTCATATTTCGTTTGGGTAGTTTACACCCCAGCGGTATGAACATTGACTTCTCTAACTTCAGATAGTCCCTGTTTTCCCTCTCTCTATATCCCTCCCCCCCCCCCCCTTCCCAGTTGTCCCACTGTCTTCCTGTCTCCGATTACATCCTATCTTTGTCCCGCCACCTTCCCCTGACATCAGTTTGAAGAAGGGTCTCGACCCGAAACGTCACCCATTCCTTCTCTCCCGAGATGCTGCCTGACCTACTGAGTTAGTCCAGTATTGTGTGTCTACCTTCGATTTTAACCAGCATCTGCAGCTTTTTCCCTACATAGCAAATGGGAGATGGAACATCTTGGTCAGCATAGTTGGGTGAAGGGCCTGTTTCCTTGCCGTATGACTATGAAATGGCACCCATTTTTCCCGTATACAAATTGCAAGGAGGACAGATTGTATGGAAAAATTGAAAATAGACACAAAAAGCTGGAGTAGCTCAGCGGGACAGAGTGAGGCAGATATGAGCCACTATCAATATTTGTGGTTTGGAACACTGCGACTAGTGGGTGCCAGAGGAGTTAGTACTGGGGCAGCTGTTCACAGTGTTTAGTGGTGATTTACATCAGGAAATAAGAAAACTACCTTCTGTATACCCTGGTTCAGAAGTTCTCAGTGAATGGGAAGAGATTTTCCTCAGTCTACTATCTATACCCTTCATGATTTTGAAAACGGAGAATCTGAAGATGCTGAAAATCGAGCAAAAATCAAAGTGCTGAATGAAACCAGAATCAGGCAACGTGGACAGATCACGTTTCAGGTCGGGTCCCTTTAGATTTGAAACGTTGTCTGTCCATTCCCTCCACAGGGTGGCAGCTGGGTAGAGCCTTTGCCTCTCAGCGCTAGAGACCCTGGTTCGATCCTGACTTTGGGTGCTGTCTGTGTGGAGTTTGCACGTTCTCCCTATGTTTGCGTGGGTTTCCTCCAGGTAGCCTGGTTTCCTACCACAACCAAAAACTCAGGAACAGCTTCTGAAGAAGAAGGGTCTAGACCCGAAACGTCACCCATTCCTTCTCTCCAGAGATGCTGCCTGTCCCGCTGAGTTACTCCAGCTTTTTGCGTCTATCTTCCCCTCTGTTATCAGGCTTCTGAACGGTCCTTCCCTGAGCCAGGGTCCTGTCCGATTCACCTCTACCCCATTGCGGACATTGGACTTTGTCTCTGGAACTGGTGCGCTACAATGCTGAGAACTATATTCTCTACTCTGCATCTCACCATTTTATTGTACTTTAAACTATTACCATGATATATTTGATCTGTTTTTAGAGCGTACAAAGCAAAGCTTTTCGCTGTATCTCAGTAAACGTAACAATAATAAGCCTAAAACCAAAAAAGGTGCAGCTTTGTAGGGTAATTGGCCTGAACTTGCCCCTAATATGTAGGCAGTGCGTGAGAAAGTGGGCTAACATAAAGCCAGTGTGAACGGGCGATTGATGGTGGGCAGAGACTCAGCAAGCTGCATCTTCCAATCAATCAAAAATGACCAGGGATCAGTGACCCTTGGGGGTGATTTGTACTCGAGATCATATCATATACATACAGCCGGAAACAGGCCTTTTCGGCCCTCCAAGTCCGTGCCGCCCAGTGATCCCTGTACTTCCAAAGTGAATAACCTCACACTTATCTACATTAAACTGCATCGTACGGTGCTGGGACCCCAGCTATTTACGATATACATTAATGACTTAGACGAAGGGATTAAAAGTACCATTAGCAAATTTGCAGATGATACTAAGTTGGGGGGTAGTGTGAATTGTGAGGAAGATGCAATAAGGCTGCAGGGTGACCTGGACAGGTTGTGTGAGTGGGCGGATACATGGCAGATGCAGTTTAATGTAGATAAGTGTGAGGTTATTCACTTTGGAAGTAAGAATAGAAAGGCAGATTATTATCTGAATGGTGTCAAGTTAGGAGGAGGGGGAGTTCAACGAGATCTGGGTGTCCTAGTGCATCAGTCAATGAAAGGAAGCATGCAGGTTCAGCAGGCAGTGAAGAAAGCCAATGGAATGTTGGCCTTCGTAACAAGAGGAGTTGAGTATAGGAGCAAAGAGGTCCTTCTACAGTTGTACCGGGCCCTGGTGAGACCGCACCTGGAGTACTGTGTGCAGTTTTGGTCTCCAAATTTGAGGAAGGATATTCTTGCTATGGAGGGCGTGCAGCGTAGGTTCACTAGATTAATTCCCGGAATGGCGGGACTGTCTTATGTTGAAAGGCTGGAGCGATTGGGCTTGTATACACTGGAATTTAGAAGGATGAGGGGGGATCTTATTGAAACATATAAGATAATTAGGGGATTGGACACATTAGAGGCAGATAACATGTTCCCAATGTTGGGGGAGTCCAGAACAAGGGGCCACAGTTTGAGAATAAGGGGTAGGCCATTTAGAACGGAGATGAGGAAGAACTTTTTCAGTCAGAGGGTGGTGAAGGTGTGGAATTCTCTGCCTCAGAAGGCAGTGGAGGCCAGTTCGTTGGATGCTTTCAAGAGAGAGCTGGATAGAGCTCTTAAGGATAGCGGAGTGAGGGGGTATGGGGAGAAGGCAGGAACGGGGTACTGATTGATAGTGATCAGCCATGATCGCATTGAATGGCGGTGCTGGCTCGAAGGGCTGAATGGCCTACTCCTGCACCTATTGTCTATTGTCTATTGTCTATTAACATTATCCTACACCCACTAGGGACAATTTTTAAAAACATTTTACCCAGCCAATTAACCTACATACCTGTACGTCTTTGGAGTGTGGGAGGAAACCGAAGATCTCGGAGTAAACCCACGCAGGTCACGGGGAGAACGTACAAACTCCTTACAGTGCAGCACCCGTAGTCAGGATCGAACCTGAGTCTCTGGAGCTGCATTCGCTGTAAAGCAGCAACTCTACCGCTGCGCTACCGTGCCGCCCATAGCTGTAGCTGCCATCGTCCCCATTCGTCACTGACCAGGAGATTCAGGGGACAGTCACTGTCACTTCCTTGGTTCCTTGAGTTAGATAGAGCTCTTAAAGATAGCAGAGTCAAGGGATATGTGGAGAAGGCAGGTACGGGTTACTGATTGTGGATGATTAGCCATGATCTCAGTGAATGGTGGTGCTGGCTCGAAGGGCCGAATGGCCTCCTGCACTTATTGTCCATTGTTCTCCTGAAATGCTGCCAGACCCGCTTAGTTCCTTGAGCAATTTACTTTTAGAGATGCAGCGAGAAACAGGCCCTTCAGCCCACCGTGTCCGTGCCGACCAGCGATCCACACACACTAACACTATCCTACACACACTAGGAACAATTTTTACATTTACCAAGCCAATTAATCTAATGCCTGTACGTCTTTGCTTACTTGCAGAGAAATTGGACTAAATGGGGAGTGTTTTTCAGAGCCTGCACACTCGCACAATGGTTCAATGGATATTTATCGCAATTAGACATTACACAGTGAAATTAATTTTTGAATATAATTGGATATCACTGGGTGTTTTCAAGAGAGAGTTAGGTCTAGATCTTAGGGCAATCAAGGAATATGGGGAAAAAGCATATTCGGAGTACTGATTTTAGATGATCAGCCATGATCATATTGAATGGCGGTGCTGGCTCGAAGGGCCGAATGGCCTACTCCTGTACCTATTTTTCTATGTAATGTCGGCGCCACCATGTTTGGCACAATTTCATCGTACAAAGTCCGGATTCCTGCGTTTTTGTTCACTAGTTAATTGAAGTCTGAAGAAGGGTCTCGACCCGAAACGTCACCAATTCCATCTCTCCAGAGATGCTGCCTGACCTGCTGAGTTAATCCAACATTTTGTGTCTACCAAGGAATTGCAGATACTGGATTTCACCGAAGATAGACGCAAAATGCTGGAGTAACTCAGCGGGACAGGCAGCATCTCTGGAGAGAGGTGAACGTTACCCATTTCTTCTATCCAGAGATGCTGCCTGAGAGCCGCTGAGTTACTCCAGCATTTTGTGTCTACACTCGATTTTAACCAGCATCTGCAGTTTGTTTCCTACACATGGGAAACGATGCACCCGGTTACTGCCACCTGTTTAGGGAACATTGGAGAACCAGTGGCCACAACGCTGAGTTGCTCCAAGTTCTTGTGTCTGTCTTCAGTTTAAAACCAGCATCTGCAATTCCTTCCTACACATTATCCTGTGATCATCATGGCTCGCTTCCTGAGCCTGGCGAGGTGCTAACGAGTATGGTTGTAAGTTTGCCTTCTCGCCTCCTCCCTTGCAGGGCCCGTGTTCCGTGCACCCCTGGTGTTGAGCAAAGCAGGAGACGCCCGCGAGGAGTTTGAGAACCAACTCCGGCAGGTACGATGTTCCTGGTTACCACTGTCCCCGTTGGAAATGATGCGCCCCGCTACTGCTGCCTGTTTGGGAAATGATGCAGGTAGTCCCAAAATGCTGGAGTAACTCAGCAGGTCAGGCAGCATCTCGGCAGAGAAGGAAAAGAGTGACGTTTCGGGTCAAGACCCTTCTTCAGACCCAAAATGTCACCCATTCCTTCTCTCTTGAGATGCTGCCTGACCCGCTAAGTTACTCCAACATTTTGTGTCTACACTCGATTTTAACCAGTATCTGCAGTTTTTTTCCTACACATGGGAAACGATGCACCTGTTTAGGGAACATTGGAGAACCAGTGGCCACATCCTCAGAATAAAAGGATGTACCTTGAGAAAGGAGATGAGCAGGAATTTCTTTAGCCAGAGGGTGGTGAATCTGGAATTCATTACCACAGACAGCTGTGGAGGCCAAGTCCATGGATATTTTTCAGGGAGAGATTTGTTCACAAAATGCTGGAGTAACTCAGCAGGTCAGGCAGCATCTCAGGAGAGAAGGAATGGGTGATGTTTCGGGTCGAGACCCTTCTTCAGACTGAATAAATACCTTCGATTTGTACCAGCATCTGCAGTTATTTTCTTTCAGGGAGAGATTGATAGATTTGTGATTAGTACAGGTGTCGGGGGTTATGGTGAGAAGGCAGGAGATTGGGGTTGAGAGGGAAAGATAGATCGGCCATGATTGAATGGCGGTGTAGACTTGATGGGCTGAATGGCCTTATTCTGCTCCTATGACATGAGCTTGTGAACAACACTCCCTGTGAGGCTGCCTGTTCAGGGAACAGTACTCTCGGTTACGTTGCCTGTTTAGGGAACAATGTTCCCTGTTTAGGGAACAGTTGAGCGGGGGTCAGTTGCCCCCAGGGCTGGTGACCCTGAATCAGTTGCACTGTTACGAGCTGTCTCAACACCACCTTGGTGGGAACGGACAGTCCCTGATATTTATGTACGCAGCAACTGCAGGTGCTGGTTTAAACCGTAGATAGACACAAAATGCTGGAGTAACTCAGCGGGTCACGCAGCATCTCTGGAGAGAAGGAATGGGCGACGTTTTGGATCGAGACCCTTCTTCAGTCTGAGGAAGGGTCTCGACCCGAAACGCCTCCCATTCCTTCTCTCCAGAGATGCTGCCTGTCCCGCAGAGTTACTCCAGCATTTTGTGTCCCTGTTATTGAAGTGAGCAGCAGAGAACTCGCAGGTTAAATTCCGCTTGGCCTCCAAATGCACTTTCTCCCCTCTTGTTCTGCCTGTAGAACGCAGCAGTGTAACAGGTGTGTAGTTGGAGTGTGTCCCCAATGGTCGCGAACGATGGTCCAAAGACACATTCAAATATCAGAGAGGAAACACTGTGAAGGAAGCCACACAATTATACAGCTGTGTAGCATAGAAACAGGCCATTCAGCCCACCTTGTCCATACCGACCACTTTAGTCCCATTTGCCTGCATTTGGCCTATATCCCTCTATACCTTCCTATGCTTATCTGCCTGTCCAAATGTCTTCTGAATGTCATAATTATATGGCTTCCTCTGGCAGCTCATTCCGGACATCCACCGAGTGAAAAAGTTGCCCCCAAGGTCCCTCTTAAATCTCTTCCTTCTTGTCTTAAGCCTGTGCCCTCTGATCTTATCATCCTCTACCCTGAGAGCGTTCTCTTTCCTATGAGGGATGGACAGATGAAGTTTTCGGTCAGGACCCATCTTCATCTGCTGCTTCACAGCGCCAGAGACCCAGGTTTGGTCCTGACCCTGAGTGCTGTCTGTAGAGTTTGCTCGTTCTCCCCGTGACCGTGTGGGTTTTCTCCAGGTGCTCCGGTTTCCTTCCTCCCACACTCCAAAGACGTACAGATTTGTAGGTTAATTGGCTTTGGTAAAATTGAAAATTGGCATACAGCATGGAAACAGGCCCTTTGGCCCAACTTGCCCATGCCAACAAACATGCTCCATCTACACTAGTCCGACCTTCCTGCATTTGGCCTGTATCCCTCTAAACTTATCCTAACCATGTATCTGTTTAAATGCGTCTTAAACATTGCGATAGTCCTTGCCTCAACTACCTCCTCCGGTAGCTCGTTCCATACACCCACCACCCTCTGAGGTAAAAAACAACGTTACCTCTCAGGTTCCTATTAAATCTTTCACCTTAAACGCAAGTCTTCTGATTCCTATACTCCGGGTAAAAGACTGTGCGTTTACCTAACGTACTCTTAGTTTGGAGTTTTAGATTTTAGCCCCAGTGACGATGTAGGATCAACATTACTTTCCAAGTCAGGAAAGTATGTGAGGTAGAAGTTACATTGCTGGAGTTGCCAAAAATATTTTTGAGGCAGAGATTTATAGATTCTTGATTACTACAGGTTACTGGAAATATAGAAACATAGAAAATAGGTGCAGGAGGCTTCGAGCCAGCACCACCATTCATTGTGATCATGGCTGATCATCCACAATCAGTAACCCGTGCCTGCCTTCTCCCCATATCCCTTGATTCCACTAGCCCCTAGAGCTCTATCTAACTGTCTTTTACATTCATCCAGTGAATTGGCCTCTGCTGCCTTCTGTGGCAGAGAATTTATGGGGAGAAGGCAGGAGAATGGGGTTGAGAGGGAAAGATCTGCCATGGTTGAATGGTGGAGTAGACTTGATGGACTGAATGGCCGAATTCTGCGCCTAGAACTCATGAACTCTTGTCCTTCCTGACAGTGTAGTCACGGGTTTGTGAGCAATCTAGGCTGTCTGGAACGTACATTGTAGAGTAACCGCAACTACTGATACCAGAGGTGAATCATTTAATCGCTGGAGCAAGGAAACCATCGGAGAGATGATTAAACGTTGCCCATTATCTTGAGAACTGAAATATCCTGAGCATCCACGACTCATTACATAAACCATAGAGTCACACAGCACAGAAACAGGCCCTTCAGCCCATCCTGTCCCTGCCCAACAAGCTGCCACATCTGTGCTAGTCCCATCTGTGCACATTTATCCTCTATCCCTCTGTACGTTTGATAGACACAGAATGCTGGCGTAAATCAGCGGGACAGGCAGCATCGTTTCCCCGAAACATCACACCCATTCCTTCTCTCCAGTGGTGCTGCCTGTCCCGCTGAGTTACTCCAGCATTTTGTGTCCATTTTCAGTGCAAACCAGGATCTGCAGTCCCTCTAAACATATCCCTCTAAATGTTTCATATCCATGACAAAGCTCTAAACCCACCCATTGGGCAACACAGCTGGTACAGTTGATGCCTCACAGCTCCAGAGATCCGAGTTCAATCCTGACTATGGGAGCTGTCTGTGCGGAGTTTGCACGTTCTCCGTGTGACCGCTTAGGTTTTCTCCAGGTTCTCCGGTTTCCTCCCACACTTCCCTCCCTCCCTCCTCTATCCCCCCCTTCCCCCCCCCTCCCTCCCTCCCTCCTCTATCCCCACACTCCCCACCTCCCTCCCTCCTCTATCCCCACTCTCCCTCCTCAGACGTGCAGGTTTGTAGGTTAATTGGCTTCTGTAACTTGTCCCTAGTGTGTGGAATAGTGCTGGTGTACGGGGTGATTACAGGTTGGCGTGGACTCGGTGGGCCTAACGCTGTATCTATTTCCATGCTGTATCTCTAAAACTCTAAACTGTTCCATAGCCTACCTTTGGTTTTGACTAAAACTGTATAACTGCACTAGGAGCAATTAGAATGGTCTTTCGTTCCTGTGGCCCACTGTGTAACCTTGTGAGGCCAGGCGCTCTCTGTTTACTGAACAGGCAGACGTGGGCTTGTACCCTCTCCAGACAAGGCCGTGCATGTTCCCCCCACACCTGACCAGAGGCCAGAGTCTGACGCAGCAGAGGCAGGGAGCAGCCGTGGGGAGGGGAGGGGGTTGGATTGGAAGGGAGGGGAGGGGGTTTGAGGGGAGGGTGTTGGATTGGAGGGGAGGGGGTTGGAGGGGAGGGTGTTGGATTGGAGGGGAGGGGAGGGTGTTGGATTGGAGGGGGGGGGGGTTGGAGGGGAGGGGAGGGGATCAGCAGCTGGGTCCCACTCAATGAGCCAGAGGCTCACCCCGGGGGGGGGGGGGTCACAATTAGAAGTTCACAGGAGATCATAAGTGCCACAAAATGCAACAGACGGCTGCCTGGGTAGGGATTGCTTGTTTAAAGTATAAGAAAATAACTGCAGATGCTGGTACAAATCGAAGGTATTTATTCACAAAATGCTGGAGTAACTCAGCAGGTCAGGCAGCATCTCGGGAGAGAAGGAATGGGTGACGTTTCGGGTCGAGACCCTTCTTCAGACTGATGTCAGTGGGGTGGGACAAAGGAAGGATATAGGTGGAGACAGGAAGACAGAGGGAGACCTGGGAAGGAGGAGGGGAAGAGAGGGACAGAGGAAGTATCTAAAGTCAGTTCCTCTCAATCACAATCACACTTTATTAACCAAGTATGTTTTGCAACATACGAGGAATTTCATTTGCCGTACAGTAATACCAATAAAAAGCAACAGGACACACACAATACATTTGAACATGAACATCCACCACAGTGACTCCCCTGCATTCCTCACTGTGATGGAAGGCGAAAAAAGTTCAATCTCTCCCATCTTTGTCCTCCAGCGGTCGGGGGCCTCGAACCTTCTGTTGACGGGACGATCTAACTCCCGTAGCCGGCGGTCGGTCCTTCCTCGTCGGGGCGATCCAGCTCCTGCATCGTGGGGGGGATCTTAGCTCCCCCGTGCCGGGCCAGGCTTGCCGAACCTCGTGCAGCTTAGAGCTCCCGGCCAGTCTCATCCCGAGACTGCAAACTCCTTGACGTTAAGTCCACAGGCCGTGTTGGAGCGTCGATCCCAGCAAGGGATCGCCCATTCAGATGTTAAGTCCACGCCCCTGCGGGGGCTCAAAGTCAGTCCCAGGCAAGATCTCCAGCTCCATGGTGTTAGGCCAAAGAGCGACTGGAGATACGATCCAGAAAGCCATCACATCTCCCTGAGCAGATGCATGACTGTAGTCAGGACCAAAGGCAGGTCGGGGCTTGGGGTTGTAGCTTGTCACGTTAGACTCTCAGGGTGCAGGGGTTCAAGGTGGCAATGGTGGGGACGCGGGCTGTCCGGGAGGGGAGGAGGCAGGAGAGCAGGGATAAAGGAGAAGGGAGGGAGGGTGATAGAGGGAGGGTGGCACAGCGGGTAGAGTTGCTGCCTCACAGCGTCAGAGACCCGGGATCGATCCCGACTACCGATGCTGTCTGTACGGAGTTTGTACGTTCTCCCCGTGACCGCGTGGGTTTTCTCTGGGTGACAATGGACAATAGGTGCAGGAGTAGACCATTCGGCCCCTCGAGCCAGCACCACCATTCAATGTGATCATGGCTGATCATTCTCAATCAGTACCCCGTTCCTGCCTTCTCCCCATACCCCCTGACTCCGCTATCCTTAAGAGCTCTATCTAGCTCTCTCTTGAATGCATTCAGAGAATTGGCCTCCACTGCCTTCTGAGGCAGAGATTTCCACAGATTTATAACTCTCTGACTGATAAAGTTTTTCCTCATCTCCATTCTAAAAGGCCTACCCCTTATTCTTAAACTGTGGCCCCTGGTTCTGGACTCCCCCAACATTGGGAACATGTTTCCTGCCTCTAACGTGTCCAACCTCTTAATAATCTTATATGTTTCAATAAGATCCCTTCTCATCCTTCTAAATTCCAGTGTATACAAGCCTAGTCGCTCCAGTCTTTCAACATATGACAGTCCCGCCATTCCGGGAATTAACCTAGTAAACCTATGCTGCACGCCCTCAATAGCAAGAATATCCTTCCTCAAATTTGGAGACCAAAACTGCACACAGTACTCCAGGTGCGGTCTCACTAGGGCCCTGTACAACTGCAGAAGGACCTCTGCTCCTATACTCAACTCCTCTTGTTATGAAGGCCAACATTCCATTGGCTTTCTTCACTGCATGCTTCCTTTCAGACTGATGCACTAGGACACCCAGATCTCGTTGTACGTCCCCTTTTCCCGTTTTGACACCATTCAGATACTACTCTGCCTTCTTATTCTTACCACCAAAGTGGATAACCTCACACCTATCCACATTAAACTGCATCTGCCATGCATCCGCCCACTCACACAACCTGTCCAAGTCACCCTGCAACCTCATAGCATCTTCCTCACAGTTCACACTACCACCCAGCTTTGTATCATCTGCAAATTTGCTAATGGTACTTTTAATCCCTTCATCCAAGTCATTAATGTCTATTGTAAATAGCTGCAGTCCCAGCACCGAGCCTTGTGGTACCCCACTAGTTACTGCCTGCCATTCTGAAAGGGACCCATTTATCCCCACTCTTTGCTTTCTGTCTGTCAACCAATTTTCTATCCATGTCAGTACCCTACCCCCAATACCATGTGCTCTAATTTTGCCCACTAATCTCCTAGGTGGGACCTTGTCGAAGGCTTTCTGAAAGTCGAGGTACACCACATCCACCGGCTCTCCCCTGTCCATTTTCCTAGTTACATCCTCAAAAAAATCCAGAAGATTAGTCAAGCATGATTTCCCTTTCGTAAATCCATGCTGACTCGGAACGATCCTGTTACTGCTATCCGGTTTTCTCCCACACTCCCAAAGATGTGTAGGTTTGTAGGTTAATGGGCTTCAGTAAAATTGTAAATTATCCCTAGTGTGTATAGGATAGTGTTAGTGTGCGGGGATCGCTGGTCGGCATGGACTTGGTGGGCCGAAGGGCCTGTTTCCACGCTGTATCTCTAAACGTGAAACAATACAGCACAGGAATAGACCTTTCGGCTTACAATGTCTGTGCCGAACAAGATCTCTTCTCAACTAATCTCATAGATTATAGAGGAATAAGTGATAATAAGTCAATTGTAAATTGTTCCGAGTGTGTAGGAAAGTGCTAGTGTATGGGGTGATTGCTGGGCGGCATGAACCAGTGGGCTGAAGGGCCTGTTCCCCCGCTGTATCTCGAAAGGCTGAGGCTTGAACATGTAGGAAAGAAACTTTAGATGCTGGTTAAAATCGAAGGTAGACACAACGCTGGAGTAATTTAACGGGTCAGGCAGCATCACGGGAGAGAAGGAATGGGAGACGTTTCAGGTCAATAGACAATAGACAATAGGTGCAGGAGGAGGCCATTCAGCCCTTCGAGCCAGCACCGCCATTCAATGCGATCATGGCTGATCACTCTCAATCAGTACCCCGTGACCCTTCTTCAGACTGATGTCAGGTGAGGGGGAGAGAAGGAATGGGTGATGTTTTGGGTCGAGATCCTTCTTCAGACTGATGTCAGGTGAGGGGGAGAGAAGGAATGGGTGATGTTTTGGGTCGAGATCCTTCTTCAGACTGATGTCAGGGGAGGGGGTGGGACAAAATCCCGCCCCCTCTCCTGACATCAGTCTGAAGAAGGGTCTCGACCCGAAACGTCACCCATTCCTTCTCTCCCGAGATGCTGCCTGACCCGCTGAGTTACTCCAGCATTGTGTGTCCGCCTTCGCTGAGCCTTGAACCTTTTTGTGTCTCCAGTACGAGGCAGAGGAGAGCTTGAAGGAGGATGAGGAAGCCGCCCGGGCGGAGATAATCCAGATCATCCTGGCAGAGGGTGAGCAGGACAAGCAGCAGACGGAGAGGAAGAAGCCGGCCATGGCAGAACAGCTGAAGAGAGACGAGCAGCTGCCCAGGAAACGCAGCCGTGAATTTGTGAGTCCAGCTCGGTTTCACCTTTCGATGACCACTTCCTTTAGAGATACAGCACTGAAACAGGCCCTTCGGCCCACCAAATACACGCCGACCATCAATCATAGACTCCAAAATGCTGGAGTAGCTCAGCGGGTCATGCAGCATCTCAGGAGAGAAGGAATGGGTGATGTTTCAGGTCGAGACCCTTTTGTCAGGCATGATCATCGATCACCCGTTCACACTAGTTCTAGGGCGGCACGGTAGCGCAGCGGTAGAGTTGCTGCTTTACAGCGAATGCAGCGCCGGAGACTCAGGTTCGATCCTGTCTACGGGTGCTGCACTGTAAGGAGTTTGTACGTTCTCCCCGTGACCTGCGTGGGTTTTCTCCGAGATCTTCGGTTTCCTCCCACACTCCAAAGACGTACAGGTATGTAGGTTAATTGGCTGGGTAAATGTAAAAATTGGCCCTAGTGGGTGTAGGATAGTGTTAATGTACGGGGATCGCTGGGCGGCACGGACTTGGAGGGCCGAATAGGCCTGTTTCCGGCTGTATAGATATGATATGATATGCTATCCCACTATCTCATCCACTCCCCTACACACTACGGGCAATTTACAGAGAACCCATGAACCTACAGACCCTCACGTCTTTGGAAACGTTTGGGTTTACATTTATCATTGTCACGTGTACAGTGAAAAGCTTTGTGTTGCATGCTATCCAAACTATGAGGTTGTGCAGGGACAGGATGTGAATGTCCAGTAACTCTGCAGGTGACACTAAAGTAGGTGGGATCGTGGACAGTGAGGATGTACAGGAAGGGACTACAGATGCTGGTTTATACCAAAGATAGACACATTGCTGGAATAATATGAAAGAATGGAATGACGGCTTGTATTCACTGGAATTCAGAAGGATGAGAGGGGATCTTATAGAAACATATAAGATTATTATGGGATTGGACACGTTAGAGGCAAGAAACATGTTCCCGATGTTGGGGGAGTCCAGAACCAGGGGCCACAGTTTCAGAATAAGGGGTAGGCCATTTAGAACGGAGATGAGGAAGAAGTTTTTCACACACAGAGTTGTGAATTTGTGGAATTCTCTGCCTCAGAAGGCAGTGGAGGCCGATTCACTGGATTAATTAAAAAGAGTTAGATAGAGCTCTAGGGGCTAGTGGAATCAAGGGGTATGGGAGAAGGCAGGCACGGGTTACTGATTGTGGATGATCAGCCATGATCACATTGAATGGTGGTGCTGGCTCGAAGGGCCAAATGACCTCCCCCTGCACCTATTGTCAATGAAGTGATGAAACTCAGCGGGTCAGGCAGCATCTCTGGAGAACATGGATAGATGATGTCTTGGGTCGGATCCCTTCTTCAGACGTGGAGGTCTGACTCGAAACATTGCCGATTCCTTTTCTCCAGGGATGGTGCCTGACCCGCTGAGTTACTCCTGCATTTTGTGTCTTATCTTCATGGACAGTGAAGGTGATTAGCAAGAATTACCACGAGATCACAAAATGCTGGAGTAACTCAGCGGGTCAGGCAGCATCTGTGGAGAGAAGGAATGGGTGACGTTTCGAGTCGAGACCCTTCTTAAGATTGATGTCAGGGGAGGGTGCGGGACTTTGTCCGCTGAGTTACTCCAGCATTTTAGACAATAGACAATAGACAATAGGTGCAGGAGTAGGCCATTCAGCCCTTCGAGCCAGCACCGCCATTCAATGCGATCATGGCTGATCACTCTCAATCAGTACCCCGTTCCTGCCTTCTCCCCATACCCCCTCACTCCGCTATCCTTAAGAGCTCTATCCAGCTCTCTCTTGAAAGCATCCAACGAACTGGCCTCCACTGCCTTCTGAGGCAGAGAATTCCACACCTTCACCACTCTCTGACTGAAAAAGTTCTTCCTCATCTCTGTTCTAAATGGCCTACCCCTTATTCTTAAACTGTGGCCCCTTGTTCTGGACTCCCCCAACATTGGGAACATGTTTCCTGCCTCTAATGTGTCCAATCCCCTAATTATCTTATATGTTTCAATAAGATCCCCCCTCATCCTTCAAAATTCCAGTGTATACAAGCCTAATTGCTCCAGCCTTTCAACATTCGACAGTCCCGCCATTCCGGGAATTAACCTAGTGAACCTACGTTGCACGCCCTCAATTTTGTGTCTACCTTCGATTTTAACCAGCATCTGCAGGTTTTTTTCCTACACATAGAAGTTAGGATGTTATGTTAGTTGTACAAGAGCTTATTGAGGCTGCACTTGCAGTGTTGTGTACAGTTTTCTGGTCACCCTGCTACAGGGACATTTGCCACTACGCTGGACCGCGTGGAGAGAAGCTTTAGAAGAGTGAACAAGAGAGAAGAACCGCTGCTGAGATGACGCTGGAACATGGCGACTATTTGCTTGTTGTCCCCAGGAGAGGGTGGCACAGCAGTAGAGTTGCTGCATCGCCGTGTCAGAGACCCTGGTTCGATCCTGACCACGGGTGCTGTTTGCCTCGTTCTCCCCGTGACCGCGTGGGTTTTCTCCAGGTGCTACAGTTTCCTCTCGCGTATCATAGACAATGGGTGCAGGAGGAGGCCATTTGGCCCTTCTAGCCAGCACCGCCATTCACTGTGATCATGGCTGATCATCCACAATCAGTACCCTGTTCCTGTCTTCTCCCCATATCCCTTGACTCCGCTATCTTTAAGAGCTCTATCCAACTCTTCTTGAAAGACGTGCAGGTTTGTCGGTTAATTGGCTTCTGTAAATTGTAAATTGTCCCTAGTGTGTGAGATAGAACTAGTGTGACGGGTTGATTGAAGGGCCTGTTTCCATGCTGTATCTCTAAACTAAATTAATCTCATCTATCGTTCAAGTTATCCACCTTCTGGTGAATGTAATTTCTTTGAGTGGGGGGTTGAAATGTGTCTGCCTTGTGCCTCTGTTCAATTCAGTTTAGTTTATTGTCACGTGTACCAACGTATATTGAAAAGCTTTTGTTGCATGCAAATTAGTCAGCAAAAAGACAGAACACGATTACAATCAAGCCTATCGCAGTGTACAGATACAGGGTAAGGGAATAACTTTCAGTGCAAGGTAAAAACCGGTGAAGTCCAATCAAAGGTAGACACAAAATGCTGGAGTAACTCAGCGGGTCAGGCAGCATCTCTGCAGAGAAGGAATGGGTGACGTTTCAGGTGACGTTTCCGGGCGAGACTCTTCTTCAGACTAAACATTTGATTTAAACCAGCGTATGCAGTTCTTTCCTACACATAAAATCCGATCAAAGATAGTCCGATGGTCTCCAAAGAGGTAGATAGTAGTTTAGTTTAGTTTAGAGATACAGCGTGGAAACAGGCCCTTCGGCCCACCGTTTCTGCGCCAACCAACGATCCCTGTACACCAAGACTATCCTACATTTATATCAAGCCAATTAACCTACAAACCTGTACGTCTTTGGAGTGTGTAAGGAAACTGAAGATTTCAGAGAAAACCCACGCAGGTCACGGGGAGAACGTACAAACTCCGTACAGACGGCGCCCGTAGTCAGGATGGAACCCGGGTCTCTGGCACTGTGAGGCAGCAACTCTACCGCTGCGCCACTGTGCCGCACTGCTTGCTGGTTGTGGTAGGATGGTTCAGTTGCCTGATAACTGTCTCTGTTGGCCGTGGAGAAACATTCAAGGTGTGCTCCTCCTACAGACCGCCGACAACATGTCCGACTCGGAGAACGAGGAACCGATGAAACGAGTGGCCTCGAAGCAGCGTGGGATCATGGCCAACGGCAAGCTGAAAACCAACTATCCCAGCCGCTTCTCCAGGTACACAACGCTCTCGGCCCAGCGCTCCAACGGTGCTTGTATTGTCCCGTTGCCAACTGTCCCGTATGAGCCAGGACATCCCGTATTTTGGGCTAAATTGTTTTGTCCGGTACGGGACCGCCCTTGTCCCGTATTAAGCCCGGGGTGCGCTGTAGGCCCGGACACTGTAGGCCCCGACACTGTAGGCCCGGACACTGTAGGCCCGGACGCTGTAGGCCCGGACACTGTAGGCCCCCACATTCTAGGTTTCCAACATTTTAGCTCCGGACAGTGTAGGCCCGGAGGCCCGGGCGGCGCCTAACGGAGGATGCGTAGCAGCCCGCCTCCCTGCCCAGGCAACCGCCATTGGTGGAGCGGGAGCACGTGGCCGCTGGCTGGGTGAGGTCACGTGGGCCACAGGCAGTGATGTCACTTTGTCCCGTATTTGGGAGTGAGATAGTTGGCATCCCTAGTTGTCACATAAATAAGGATGTGCCTTTAGGAAGGGGTGCAATTCTTTAGTCAGAGAGTGGTCACAAGGTCATAAGTGATAGGAGCAGAATTGGGTCATTCGGCCCATCAAGCCCATTCAATCATGGCTGATCTATCGCTTCCTCCTAACCCCATTCTCCTGCTTTCTCCCCGAAAACCCTGACACCCGCACTGATCAAAAATCTGTGGGATTCATTGCCACAAAAGGCTGTGGAGGTCGTCATTGGGTATTGTTATGGCAGAGATAGATAGATTCTTGATTGGTACGGGTGTCAGGGGTTATGGGGAGAAGGCAGGAGGATGGTCGCTGACCCGCTGAGTTACTCCAGCACTGTGCGTGCCTTTTACTGAATCTCCTCACTGTTCTGGGATCTGATGGGCTTTCACTGAAGGAGGTGGGGCTGCAGCTACTGTGCAGCCACGGTGATTGTGGAGGGTTAGGGTGACCCAGCGTCTGCCCTCACCCCCACCCTGCTCTCCGTGTGTTGCAGGGTGCAGGATGACAGTTTGGAGGAGACCCGCAGCACGAGCACCCCCATGGAAAACAGCCAGAGCCGCCGGGCAGCGGCCCGCAGTGACAGCGCCGCCAAGGTAGGCATGCGCACCACACGCACACGGAAGCTACACGCTCGGCACACGCACGCTCAACACATGCTCACGCTCGACACACAAGCTCGCCGCATGCATATGCTTGCCACACACACGCTCACCACACACACGCACGCTTGCCACACACGCTCCACGCACGCTTGCCACACACACACGCTTCCCACACACACACGCTCGCCACACACACACGCTCGCCACACACACACACGCTCGCCACACACACACACGCTCGCCACACACACACGCTCGCCACACACACACACGCTCGCCACACACACACGCTCGCCACCCACACACACACGCTCCCCACACACACACGCACGCCACACACACACACGCTCGCCACACACACACACACGCTCGCCACACACACACGCACGCCACACACACACACGCTCGCCACACACACACACACGCTCGCCACACACACACGCACGCCACACACACACGCTCGCCACACACACACACGTTCGCAACACACACGCTCGCCACACACACACACGCTCGCCACACACACACGCTCGCCACACACACACACGCTAGCAACACGCGCTCACAGTACGTACACGCTCACCGTGCACATGCTTGCCACGTGCACACACTTGCTGTGCACACACACCCGATGCACGCACACGCTAGCCACGCACACACCGCACGTTTTCAACCCAAAACGTCACACGTTCCTTCTCTCCAGAGATGCTGCCTGTCCCGCTGAGTTACTCCAGCATTTTGTGTACATCTTCGGTTTAAACCAGCATCTGCAGTTCCTTCCTACACAAGTTATTTCTGAAGCTAGTTGTGGCCAGGCCTCACTCTCTCCCTCACTCTCTCCCTCACTCTCTCCCTCACTCTCTCCCTCCCTCCCCCTCTCCCTCCCTCCCCCTCTCCCTCCCTCCCCCTCTCCCTCCCTCCCCCCTCTCTCTCCCTCCCCCTCTCTCTCCCTCCCCCTCTCTCTCCCTCCCTCCTCTCTCCCTCCTCTCTCCCCCTCCCTCCTCTCTCCCTCCCTCTGCCCCCCTCTCTCTCCCTCCCCCTCTCCCTCCCTCCCCCTCTCTCTCCCTCCCCCCTCTCTCTCCCTCCCTCCTCTCTCCCTCCCTCTGCCCCCCTCTCTCTCCCTCCCTCCCCCCTCTCCCTCCCTCCCTTCCTCCCCCTCTCCCTCCCTCCCCCCTCTCTCTCCCTCCCCTCTCTGTCCCTCCCCCCTTTCTCTCCCTCCCTCCTCTCTCCCTCCCTCTCCCCTCTCTCTCTTCCTCCCCCCTCTCTCTCCCTCCCCCTCTCTCTCCCTCCCCCTCTCTCTCCCTCCCCCTCTTTCTCCCCCCCCTCTCTCTCCCTCCCTCTGCCCCCCCTCTCTCTCCCTCCCCCCTCTCTCTCCCCCTCCCCTCCCTGCCTCCCTCTCTCCCCCTCAGGGTCCCGTGACCACCCTGGGCTCCACCACCCCCAACATCCTGTCGTCCTCTGAGAACAGCCGGCCCGGCTCAGCGCCGGACCTGAGCGTGGACAAGCGGGGGCCGCCGGACGCGGTGTCGCAGGACCGGAGCAAGGCGGAGCGGTCGACAAGCCCCGACAGCAACGACAGCATCTCGGAGGAGCTGAACCACTTCAAGCCCATCATGTGCTCACCCTGCACGCCGCCCAAGAAGCTGGCGGACGGCAAGCTGCTGAAGCCACGCATCATCCGGTCCACGCCCAGGAACCTGCACAGCCCCCTGTACAAAGCGGCCACCACCTACGAAGTCAGCCCGCACCTGCTGGAGAAATGGGGGCAGATCCTGATCGATCGGCACCAGAAGACGGTGACGGTGTGCCAGGGCACCGTGACGGTGGGGGAGAAGGAGGGCGAGGAATGCTCGGGGCGCCCGGTGCCCGAGTGTGATCCGCCCACAGGCCCCTCGTGTTCCCGGCACCAGTCCCCCGCCTCTGCCGGCCCCCCGGACACCCCGCACCCCATGGACTGCTCGGACTTTGCCGAGGTGCCGGACTCGGCGGAGGAGGAGTGGGAGGCGGCCGAGTGCAGCTCCGGGACCAGCCCGCTGTGCCCGCAGAAAGAGAACGGCAGCAGGTGCCAGTACAGCGAGCAGGAGTCACCGGGCAGCGGCAGCGGCAGGAAGAGAGGCCACAAGAACGTCTGCCCCTCGCCCCGGTCCCACAACAGCCGCAAGCGGCAGCGCAAGACCAAGCACACGGCCGCCGCCACTGTCACCGCGACGACCGGGACCGACAAACGCATCCGCCACAACCCCACGCCCCTCAACAGCGCCGGCCACTCGGGGCAGGAGGACGAAGACCGCAAGATGGCGCACAGGATGCAGCGGCAGTTCGACCAGGAACGCAGCACCATCGACCGGAGGAAGGGCAGTAAGGACAGTTACCCGCTGCGGACAAAGGTCATCTCCAACGCCGAGTAACGGCAGCGCTCTCTGTAATCTCCCCCTGCTCCACCCTGTAGCCAACGCCGGAAAATACAGCCCTTCACCATTCACCGTCTCCATCCTTTGCTGCCGCCTGTAATCCACTCCGCTATGCGCCCCCCCACCCCACCCCCACCCCAGAGATCCCCCCAATGATGATGGTCAACCAGAACTCGCCTCTGGATGAGGGGAGAGAGCACCTGTCCTTCCATAAGTTCCAGGAGCAGATTTAGGCCATTCGGCCCATCCAGTCTACTCCGCCATTCCATCATGGCTGATCCATCGCCTCCCTCTCAGGACCAGGTCTGAACCCTGGATCCAGTTATGGGTGCCGGGAAATGTGGAGCGTTTTAACTTCCTCACAAATCTCCCGCCAGCGAGTGTCCAGGCCACACAACCTGTACTTTATTTTGTTCACGTTTGGAGAAGAGTTTTATATTTTAATCGTTGTTTATTTTCGGGCACCTCAACCATGGCAGGAGAAGTCCAGAGGAGGAAACACACAAAGTGCTGGAGGAACTCGGCAGGTCAGGCAGCATCTGCGGTGGGAGCGGACAGGCGACGTTACGGATCGGGACCGAGGGTCCAGACCCGACACGTTGTGTGTCCATTCCCTCCACAGATGCCGCCTGACCCGCCGAGCTCCTCCAGCACTTTGTCTTTTGTTCAAGGTTCCAGCACCTGCAGTTGCTAGTGGGTCCGTCCAGCTGGTTTATTGATACTACCCTGCTCCTTGGTTGGTGAAGATTCACTAGGAAGCTTCACGCTTTGAGTTTGCTGATAAGTGAGAGGGTGGGGTTAATGCAGGGCACTGGGACTCTGGCAGCTGAGTGGCAAGGTGACGTTTCCCACTCTCATTCTCTGTCACCATTCAAATCCTCGGCCTGTTCTTGAGCGGTGGGAGATTGTTTACACTGGAATTTAGAAGGATGAGAGGAGATCTTATCGAAACGTATCAGATTATTAAGGGGTTGGACACGTTAGAGGCAGGAAACATGATCCCAATGTTGGGGGAGTCCAGAACAAGGGGCCACAGTTTAAGAATAAGGGGTAGGCCATTTAGAACGGAGATGAGGAAAAACTTTTTCAGTCAGAGAGTTGTGAATTTGTGGAATTCTCTGCCTCAGAAGGCAGTGGAGGCCAATTCTCTGAATGCATTCAAGAGAGAGCTAGATAGAGCTCTTAAGGATAGCGGAGTCAGGGGGTATGGGGAGAAGGCAGGAACGGGGTACTGATTGAGAATGATCAGCCATGATCCATTGAATGGCGGTGCTGGCTCGAAGGGCCGAATGGCCTCCTCCTGCACCTATTGTCTATTCCCCTAATGGTAATGGGCGACCAGAACTCTCCTGTGCATGTAGGGACTACCTGGCCTTTCATAAGATCTAGGAGCAGAATTGGGCCATTCGACCCATCAAGTCTACTCCGCCATTCAATCATGACTGATCTATCCTTCTCAACCCTATTCTCCTGCCTTCTCCCAATAACCCCCGACACCCATACTAATCAAGAATCTATCAATCTCCACCTTTAATATATCCACTGACTTGGCCTCCACAGCCGTCTGTGGCAATGAATTCCAGATTCACCACCCTCTGCCTAAAGAAATTCCTCCTCATCTCCTTTCTAAAGGTTCGTCCTTTTAATCTTTCTGTAATCTACAGCACCCTGTCCCTTCCACCAACACATACACATACACAAACACAAAGAGTTCAGGATACCTTGGGCCACTGCACCTGTTCTGCTCAGAAACTCCAAGCATACAAAGAGTCAGTCATAGAGTGATACAGCGTGGAAACAGGCCCTTCCGCCCAACTCGCCCACACCGGCCAACATGTCCCATCTAAATTAGTCCCACCTGCCTGCGTTTGGACCATATCCCTCCAAACCCGTCCTATCCATGTACCTGCCTAACTGTTTCTTAAACGTTGGGATAGTCCCTGCCTCGACTACCTCCTCTGGCAGCTCATTCCATACTTCCACCACCCTCTGTGTGAAAAAGTTACCCCTCAGATTCCAATTATCCCCCTTTCCTCTTCACCTTGAACCTTGATTCACCCACTCTGGGTAAAGGACTCTGTGCATCTACCCGACCTATTCCTCTCATGATTTTATACACCTCTATAAGATCACCCCTCATCCTCCTGAGCTCCAAGGAATATAGTCCCAGCCAACTCAACCTCTCCCTACAGCTCAAATCCTCTAGCCCTGGCAGCATCCTTGTAAATCTTCTCTGTACCTTTTCCAACTTGACACCATCTTTCCTATAACATGGTGCCCAGAACTGCACACAATACTCTAAATCCAGCCTCACCAACGTCTTATACAACTGCAACATAACCTCCGTAAATTCCTTGGGACCTCCTGACCAGATTTGGCTTCATAAGGATGACTTCATCTGCGCTGTGTAATACTTTTCCAGCTGAAAAATCTTTACGTAGTTATCATGTTAGTTCAGCAGGGTCCCTTCTTCTGAACTATTTTAAGAGGCATTTGGACGGATACATGAGCAGGCGGGGCGTGGAGGGATTGGTGCTGATGGGCTGAAGGGCCTGTTCCTGTACTGTACTGTGTTCCAGATGTACTGCCTTGGCTAATCCTGTAGATGTGGCAATGCTGTAGGTGAGTGAGGCAGTGTGTAATGTCGGAGGGTTTGGCCACATCAGCTTTAGTTATGCAGCAGAGCAACGGGGCCCATCGAGTCCATGGCCCACCCATGTACACGGATCGTGTTTTATTCTCCCCACATTCCCCTCAGCACCTACAGGTTATACCACTCACCTACACACTTGGGATTTACAGAGGCCAAGTGATAGGTTCAAGATGAGATAGAAACAGGAGGAGGCCATTTGGCCCTTCGAGCCAGCACCGCCATTCATTGTGATCATGGCTGATCATCCACAATCAGTAACCCGTGCCTGCCTTCTCCCCATACCCCTTGATTCCACTAGCCCCTTGAGCTCTATCTAACTCTCTTTTAAATTCATCCAATGAATTGGCCTCCACTGCCCTCTGTGGCAGAGAATTCCACAGATTCACAACTCTCTGGGTGAAAAAGATTCTTCCCACCTCAGTTTTAAATGGCCTCCCCTTTATTCTTAGACTGTGGCCCCTGGTTCTGGACTCCCCCAACATTGGGAACATTTTTCTTACATCTATCTTGTCCAGTCCTTTTATTATTTTATACGTCTCTATAAGATCCCCTCTCATCCTTCAAAACTCCAGTGAATACAAGCCCAGTCTTTCCAATCTTTCCTCATATGACAGTCCTGCCATCCCAGGGATAAACCTGGTGAACCTACACTGCACTGCCTCAACAGATGGGAGAGATTTTATAGGAACTTGAGAGGCAACCTTTTCCACTCAGACGGTGGTGGGTGTATGGATCGAGCTGCCAGAGGAGGTAGTTGAGGCAGGTACTATAACCTTCCTTTAAAACACACTGGACAGGTACATGGATAGGAAGGGTTTAGAGGGATACGGGCCAAATATGGGCAGATGGGACGAGATCCGATGGGGCATCTTGGTCAGCTTGGGGATTTGGGCTGAATACCCTTTTTCCGTCCTTTCGACTGATTCGCCTACCAAGTGTGTTTGGGATGTGGGGGGAATCCGGGGGAAGCCCACGTAGTTACAGGGAGAACGTGCAAACACCACACGGACAGCACCCGAGGTCAGGATGGAACCCGAGGTCAGCTCTACCCGCTGCACCACTGCCACCTTATTTATTGCTGAGGTTTCACCAGCACCTGATCCTTTCCCATGTCCGACTCCCAGCTCTCTCCACCTCCCCCAGTTACCCGAGCGCTCCACATATCGACAGACGGGTTGGAGAGTGGACAGGGCTGTGTCCTGATGCAGGAGGTGTGGTCCGGGGCGGGGAGTCTGAGGATGTCGTGGACGCAGCGTCGCACTTGTCCGCTGCCCTGCGTTCAGTCCGATTTTCCACCTCTAACCTGCGCCTTGTGAACTTTCTTCAAATCGTTTTGGTGGCACCGTTGGTAATAGTGGCACCCTGGAGTGCCGGCACTGAACGACGACGCAGCTAAACGGAAGCTCAACAAGAGGGGCTTCTGTCTTGTGTGTGATCCTGGATCGAGATCGGGCGCGAAGTTGAGTGTGTCAGCAATCAGGAACCAGACCCATGCGAGGTCCCCAGATCTTCACACCCTCCCTACTGTACTGTGCACAGGGGCAGCTTGGAGCCCTGATGATCAGCTGGAGATCGGGAGCAAGTCTGATCATTACTTCAGTGTGATTTTATTTGCGATTGACAGTGCAAACGCTACTGCTCTGTCCCTGTTTGTGCACTTATCTGCTTCTTGCATACGTGTAGACATGAAATGCTGGAGAGACTCAGCGGGACAGGTAGCATTTCTGGAGGGAAGGAAAGGGTAGACATTTTAGGTCGGGACCCTTCTGTCTGAAGAAGGGTCTCGACCTGAAACGTCACCTATTCCCTCCAGAGAAGCTACCTGCCTCGCTGAGATACTCCAGCATTTTGTATCTATGATTTAAACCAGCACCTGCAGTTCTTTGCTACACCTCTTACATGCGCATCTTGTTTACAGCAGGCATTTACAGTATTGTAAGGTTCATAATTATGTCCATTTGAGCTATTTGTTTCCTGTGTTGTCTTCCACGCTGGACAAGGGCTACTTGCTTTTTTCTAACGTCGCAGAAAATATTAAGACTTTTGTGTATGAAAACAGTACAGAACTAATGAACCCAGAGAATATTTTATTAGTTCACTTTATACTAAACCCAGTAAAGCACTTGGACTCCAAACCCATTTAAATTCTTTAAAGGAGAAATATTTGCCAAAGATTTATGTAAAAAAAAGATTAAGGAAGAGTCTGTGGAGGAATTTTTGGGAGATTGAAACCTGTCATAAAACTGATAATTTGCACAGAATGGAATTTTACGCGGATATTTGATATGAAGTAAATGCCAAATGACAGTTGGTTTGAGGGATTGTATATAAAGAGAGACTCGTTCTGGACTTTCTGGTGTGTCTGCCTCAACTGTTCTGGACAAACAACTCTTGAGTTCCCACCTTGATGTGGGTCAGAGATCAATGTATAGACCCTGAGGATATGCTCTCCCCCCAGAAGGAACAAGGATACAGTTTGAAGATAGACACAAAATGCTGGAGTAACTCAGCAGGTCAGACAGCAACAGGTCATAAATGATCGAAGTAAAATTGGGCCATTCAGCCCATCAGGTCTACCCCGCCATTCAATCATGGTTGATCTATCTTTCCCTCCTAACCCCATTCTCCTACCTTCTCCCCATAACCTCTGCCATCTATCCTGATCACGAGTTTATCTCTGCCTGAAAAATATCCACTAACTCGAACTTCAAATAACCCTTGCATCTCTGGAGAAAAGGAATAGGTGACACCCAGAGAGTTGTGAATCGGTGGAATTCTCTGACAGTGGAGCCGATTCACTGGATGCATTTAAAAGAGAGATAGATAGAGCTCTTAGGGCTAGCAGAATCAAGGGATATGGGGAGAAGGCAGGGATTGTGGTTGATCTGTCATGATCACATTGAATGGTGGTGCTGGTTCCAATGGCCTACTCCTGCACCTATTTTCTATGTTTCTTTGTGACGTTTCAGGTCGAGACCTTTCATCAGACTGAGTCAGGAAACAAGTGATATAGAGATTATAGAACATATGAATGGATATGCAAATAACTGATGATAAAGGAGACAGGCCATTGTTGGCTGTGGGCTAGGTGAAAATGAGTTACAGACAATGAGACTCAACAAGACGACTTTGAAGCTGGTATAACTTGGCTGGGGGAGGGACAATAGACAATAGGTGCAGGAGTAGGCCATTCAGCCCTTCGAGCCAGCACCGCCATTCAATGCGATCATGGCTGATCACTCTCAATCAGTACCCCGTTCCTGCCTTCTCCCCATATCCCCTCACTCCGCTATCCTTAAGAGCTCTATCCAGCTCTCTTGAAAGCATCCAACGAACTGGCCTCCACTGCCTTCTGAGGCAGAGAATTCCACACCTTCACCACTCTCTGACTGAAAAAGTTCTTCCTCATCTCCGTTCTAAATGGCCTACCCCTTATTCTTAAACTGTGGCCCCTTGTTCTGGACTCCCCCAACATTGTGAACATGTTTCCTGCCTCTAATGTGTCCAATCCCCTAATTATCTTATATGTTTCAATAAGATCCCCCCTCATCCTTCTAAATTCCAGTGTATACAAGCCCAATCGCTCCAGCCTTTCAACATAAGACAGTCCCGCCATTCCGGGAATTAACCTAGTGAACCTACGCTGCACGCCCTCCATAGCAAGAATATCCTTCCTCAAATTTGGAGACCAAAACTGCACACAGTACTCCAGGTGCGGTCTCACCAGGGCCCGGTAAAACTGTAGAAGGACCTCTTTGCTCCTATACTCAACTCTTGTTATGAAGGCCAACATTCCATTGGCTTTCTTCACTGCCTGCTGTACCTGCATGCTTCCTTTCATTGACTGATGCACTAGGACACCCAGATCTCGTTGAACTCCCCCTCCTCCTAACTTGACACCATTCAGATAATAATCTGCCTTTCTATTCTTACTTCCAAAGTGAATAACCTCACACTTATCTACATTAAACTGCATCTGCCATGTATCCGCCCACTCACACAACCTGTCCAAGTCACCCTGAGGCCTTATTGCATCTTCCTCACAATTCACACTACCCCCCAGCTTAGTATCATCTGCAAATTTGCTAATGGTACTTTTAATCCCTTCGTCTAAGTCATTAATGTATACCGTAAATAGCTGGGGTCCCAGCACCGAACCTTGCGGTACCCCACTGGTCACTGCCTCCCATTCCGAAAGGGACCCATTTATCCCCACTCTTTGCTTTCTGTCTGTCAACCAATTTTCTATCCATGTCAGTACCCTACCCCCAATACCATGTGCCCTAATTTTGCCCACTAATCTCCTATGTGGGACCTTGTCGAAGGCTTTCTGAAAGTCGAGGTACACCACATCCACTGACTCCCCTGTCAATTTTCCTAGTTACATCCTCAAAAAATTCCAGTAGATTTGTCAAGCATGATTTCCCCTTCGTAAATCCATGCTGACTCGGAATGATTCCGTTACTGCTATCCAGTAACGGAGAGAGGGAATGTCGGGGTTACTTGAAGTTAGAGAAATCAATTATTTGACCGCTGGGTTGAAAGCTGCCCAAGCGAAATATGAGATGCTGTTCCTCCAATTTGTGTTTGGCCTGACTCTGACAATGGAGGAGGCCCAGGGATGAGAGTTCAGTGTGGGAATGGGAAGGAGAATTAGAGTGTTTGGATAGAGTTCCCCTGCCCTTGCCCTTTCACCCACATTCAACATATTATCTGACATTTTCATCAGCTCCAACATGATGCGACCAATCGTCACATCTTCCTCTCTTTACCTATTTTCTCTGAGACCGTTCCCTCCGCAACTCTCTGGTACACGTCCCTTCCCACCCAAACCACCCCCTCCCCAGGTACCTTCCCCTGCAACGGCAGGAGATGCAACACCTGTCCCTATACATCCTCCCTCACCTCCATCCAGGAACCCGGGCAGTCCTTCCAGGTGAGGCAGAGGTTCATATGCACCTCTTCCAACCTCGTGTGCTGTTCCCGATGTGGTCTCCTGTACATCGGCGTAGATTTGGCGACCATTTCACCACACGCTTGCGCTCGGTCCGTCAAGTCCTGCTGGATCTCCCAGTTGCTAACCATTCCAACACCCCTTGCCCTTCCCATTTCTGACCTTTCTGTCATAGATGACCGACCTCTGTTGCTGGAGTAAAGGCATCTCGTATTCCACTTGCGTAGCTTATAACCCACGGAATGAACATTGAATTCTCCCAATTTGGGGTATCCTCCAAACCCTCCCTTCTGCCTTCCCCCCCCCCTCCTTTGTGCCACACCTGGACTCGCACCTATTTCTCCCCTTCCACCTACATTCCTTCCTCTAGCTTCACAATTGGCAGCTCATCAAGCCTATTTTCTCATACCTTTTGTCTTTTCATCTCTGGGTTTTGTCCAACCATCTGCCTGCCAAGCCTCTTCTCATCTGTATCCACCTATCACTTGTCAGGCTTTGTCCTGCCCCTCCTCTCTTGCAGCTTTTCCCCACCACCAGTCTGAAGAAGGGTTCCGAAACGTCACCTATCCATGTTCTCCAGAGACGCTGCCTGACCCGCTGAGTTACTCCAGCACTCTGAAACGTCACCTATCCATGTTCTCCAGAGAAGCTGCCTGACCCACTGAGTTACTCCAGCACTCTGTGAAACGTCACCTATCCATGTTCTCCAGAGACGTGCCTGACCCGCTGAGTTACTCCAGCACTTTTATCTTTTCTTTTCTCCCTGGGGGTGACTGCATTTATCAGACGCCACAATAACAAGCTGACAGGGAAAGAACACAATCCCACTATAGTTGAATTTATTTCCAATGCATTAAGTTGATGTTTTAGTTCACAAGAATGTGATGACTGGTGAGAGAGCCTTGCTTGGAACACAGCTCACGGCTGTGGCCCCAGGCCCCTTGTTCCCATCCTGGTCACGGCGCCAGTTATTTTAACACCAGTGGATTATCTCTGCTGTTTGAATCACCCAAATGGCAAGAATGTGGACCAAAAAGTTTGCCGAGGGGAGGGGGCTCCTCTTCAGAGGCGATGAATTGGGAAGCGTTCAGAAGGAACCGTGTTCGCCCGGTGTCAGTGAACACGTTCTGCCCAAGTTAGCATGTGATTTGTCTCACGCTCCTTGGTATTGGTCTCTTTTCAATGACATTTTCAACCTATCTAAGATAGACACAAGGTGCTGGAGTAACTCGGCAGCAACTCTGGAGAAAAAGGGAGGGGGGGGGGGGGGTCACAATTAGAAGCTCACAGGAGATCATAAGTGCCACAAAATGCAACAGACGGCTGCCTGGGTAGGGATTGCTTGTTTAAAGTCACTTCCTCTCAATCACAATCACACTTTATAATCCAAGTGTGTTTTACAACATACAAGGAAGTTCATTTGCCGTACAGTCATAACAATAAAACAACAGGACACACACAATACATTTTAACATGAACATTCACCACAGTGACTTCTCCACATTCCTCACTGTGATAGAAGGTGAAAAAAAAGTTCAATTCTATCTCCCTTCTTTGTCCTCCAGACGTCGGGGGCTCTAACCTTCCGTTGACGGGATGATCTTAATCCCGTAGCCGGCGGCGAGCCTTCCTCGTCGGGGCGATCAAGCTCTTTCATCGGAGGGGGGGGGGGATCTCAGCTTCCCCACGCCGGCGATCTACCCCGGGTCGGGACCAGTCGAACCTCGTGCAGCTTTTGGAGCTCCCGACCGGTCTCCATCCGAGACTGCGAGCTCCTGATGTTAAGGTTCGCAGGCTGCATTGGAGCGTCGATCCCAGGCAAGGGATCGCAGGCTCAGATGATAAATCCACGCCCCCACAGGGACTCAAGGTCAGTCCCAGGCAAGACCTCCAGCTCCGTGATGTTAGGCCACAGAGCGACCAGAGATACCATCCGGAAAACAATCACATCTCCGGCAAGGTAGGAGATTGAAAAAAAGTTTCCCCCGACCCCCCTCTCCCACCCCCCACATAAAACAAACCAGAGAACATTTACACAACTTAACAAAAAGAGTTTGAAAAGGACAGATAGACTGTAGGCGAGGCAGCCATCATGGACCAGGGTGGGTGATGTTTCGGGTTGGGGGGCTTTTTCAGACCTGAAACGTCACCCATTCTTTTTCTCCAGAGATGCTGCCTGACCCTCTCTGAGTTACTCCAGCACTTTGTGTCTATCTCTGGTATCAACCAGCATCTGCAGTTCTTTGTTTCTACTTTTCAACCTATTTCACAGGTTCTGTTCTTCAAACAACCAAGGAGTTCCACTGTGGGTTCCTTTTGACCCCCTCCCCAATACAGATTAAATCAAATTTAATATTCTGCTGTGAAGGATTGCTACATTGCCTACATAAACTAACTGCACTTTAAAAGTCTTGCAAGTTTATTTTAATTCATTCCCGAGGATGTGACAGGTGCTGAAGAAATGCAAAGCTGCTCAGGGCAAGGTCACCACTGGTGCTGAAGGTTCCAGAACTAGGATGGGTTTATTGTTGATGATAGATGCAAAATGCTGGAGCGACTCTGTGGGACGTGCTGCATCTCTGGAGAAAAAGGATGGTTGACGTTTCAGGTCCAGACCCTTTTTCACCAGTGATGCTGCCTGAGCCGCTGAGTTACTCCAGCACTTTGTGTCTGTCTTTGGTATCAACCAGCATCTGCAGTTCCTTGTTTCTACATTCTGGGTTTCTGGTCGCTGGAGTTTGCCAGTCAGAGTGAAGCTGTGAGCTTTTATCCCACCTGCACGTTCTGTGCTGCCTCTGAATAGTCAGTCACTGGTCCAATCTCAATATGCCTGGATCCTGGCTGACTTCAACATAGAGACTCCAGTACTCCGAATGCTGGAGTAACTCGGTGGGTCAGGCAGCATCTCTGGAGAACATGGAGAATTTGAAATGGAGAACCAGAGGACATAGGTTTAAGGTGGGGGCGGGGGGAGATTTAATGGGAACTTGAAGGGTAACTTTTTCACACAGAGAGAGGTGGGTGTATGGAACGAGTTGCCGGAGGTCGCTGAGGCAGGGACTATCACATTTAGGCAAGTACATGGATAAGATTGGTGTAGAGGGAAATGGGCCAAATGTAGGCAGGTGGGGCTAGTTTAGATGGGGCATGTTGGTAGGTGTAGACAAGTTGGGCTGAAGGGCCTGTTTCCATGCTGTATGACTATGGCTAGGTGACATTTTGGGTCGGGACCCTTCTTCAGAGTTCTGCGGATAGAATGGTTAGTCTGAATGAACCCGACCCGAAATGTCACCTATCCACCTCCAGAGATGCCGCCTGACCCACTGAGTTACTCCAGCACTTTGTGTCTTTTTTTGTGTAAACCTGCAACCACAGTACCTTGTTTCAACTTGGGGATTAAACTGAGCAGATGTAGTGAGATTCAGCTGTGAGTGCCCATGGCCAGGCCCTGCTTCTGCACGGTGACTTCCCGGAAACCATTCCCCCCTCCCCCAACGTGGACTGCTCAACTGCTCGGGACAAGGCCCAAAAAGATGGAGTAACTCAATGGGACAGGCAACATCTCTGGAGAGAAGGAATGGATGACGTTTCGGACCCGAAACGCCCATTCCTTCTCTCCAGAGATGCTGCCTGTCCCGCTGAGTTACTCCAGCTTTTTTGTGTCTATCTTCGTGTTTAAACCAGCTTCAGCAAGCAGTTTCTTCTTACCCACCCAACTGCTGTGGGCAGTGAACGGTAAAGGAGGAAGCTGCAACAGTGAGGCAAAGTTACAGGAGCATTTATCGTCAAAAAACGTGGGTTGGTTTTCAGAGTAGGTGCTTGCCAGCTGTTGGGTCGGTGGAGAGACGGGGGGGGGGGGGGGGGGGGGGAGGGGAGGCAAGCCCTAGTCCCAGTTGCAGCTGGGTCCCTCCACGTGGGTGAAGCTGTGGGGAGGCTGCTCGGCCTCTGGCACGTTTCCCTTCTGCTCCACGCACTCCTCTTGGAGCCTGTTGAAGTTGTCCGTCAGCCTGCGCCGCACCTCGCTGTATTTCTGCTGCATGACCCTCAGTAGAACGGTCGCCTCGCGGTAGTCCTGGCTGCTGGCGTCCTTAGCCCTCAGGACCTGAGCTGTGAGCAAGAGCAATGTTAGGGGTGCCAACTTCCTCACTGCCAAATACGGGAGAAGGTGACGTCACCGCCCCGCGCCCCACGTGACCTCACCCAGCCAGCGGCCACGTGCTCCCGCTCTACCAATGGCGGACTGTCCGGGCCTACACTGTCCGGTCTACAGCCCCCCCCCCCCCCCCCCCAGGCCTAATACGGGACAAGGGCGGTCCCGTATGGGACAAACCAATTTAGCCCAAAATCCGTGATGTCCCGGCTAATACTGGCCAGTTGGCCACCCTAGGCAACGTCCCCAGGCTAGCGACCGCCTGCAGTCCTCCCATTGTCGGGCCGCTGGAGCTCAGGGAGTCCAACTACCTGCCCAGAGATCTCATCAGACATTGCAGCAGAATTGGGTCATTCAGCCCATCGAGTCTACTCCACCATTCAATCATGGCTAAGACACAAAATTGCTGGAGCAACTCAGCGGGACAGGCAGCATCTCTGGAGAGAAGGAATGTGTGACTTATCGGGTCGAGACCCTTCTTCAGACTGATCACTTCTGACTGATGCTGCCTGTCCCGATGAATTTCACCAGCATTTTGTGTCTACGGTTTAAACCAGCATCTGCAGTTCCTTCCTACACATTCAATCATGGCTGACCCTATTCTCCTGCCTTCTCCCCATAACCCCTTTGTCCTTACTAATCAAAACTCTATCAATCTCCGCTTTAACAATATCGACTGACTTGGCCTCCACCACCGTCAGTGGCAATAAATTTCACAGATTCACCACCCTCTAGTTAAAGAAATTCTTCCCCATCTCCTTTCTGAAGGTACATCCTTTTATTCTGAGGCTGTGCCCTCTGGTCCTAGACTCTCCCACTAGTGGAAACATCCTCTCCACATCCACTCTATCCAGGCCTTTCACGATTCTGTATGTTTCAATGAGGTCCGCCATCCTTCTAAACTCCAGCGAGTACAGGCCCAGCACCGTCAAACACTCGCACAGTAACCCGATCATCCATAGAATCATTCCAGTAAACCACCTCTGGATCCCCCCCAACACCAGCACATCCATCCTCGGATATGGGGCACAGTTACTGGATTAGTGCTTCAAGGGTTAAGATGGGATTGTTCTTCTGGGGCAGAACAGGCTAGAAGGAGATTTAAAGGTGTTTGACCAACAGGGGAAGAAACTATTAATGGCTGGGGCAAAGGATGAGGACCAAACCAAAGGGGAGCTGCAAATGGATGACCCATCTGCCCGATCCAACTCCTCTCCCCAAAACAGAGCTGGAGGAACTCAACAGGTCAGGCAGCATCTGTTGGTCTGAACAAGAGTCCTGACCCGAAAATTCGTCTGCCCATTTCCCTCCACTTTGTGTTTTGCTGTATCTGCAGTTCCTTCATCTCCAATTCCTTTCACTTGTCTTATTTGTTAAGTTTCCTGAAGGGGTGGGAGTGCCAACTATCTCACTCCCAAATAAGGGACAAGGTGACGTCACCGTCCCACGTGACCTCAACCAGCCAGCGGCCACGTGCACCCGCTCCACCAATGGCTGCACCCGGGCCTCTGGACCTACACTGTCCGGGCCTACACTGTCCGGATCTACACTGTCCGGATCTACACTGTCCGGGCCTACACTGTCCGGGCCTACACTGTCCCGGATCTACAGTGTCCGGGCCTACACTGTCCGGGCCTACACTGTACGGATCTACACTGTCCGGGCCTACACTGTCCGGGCCTACACTGTCCGAGCCTACACTGTCCGGGCCTACACTGTCCGGGCCTACATTGTCCGGGCCGATAGGGCCTACGGACCTACTGTGTCCGGGCCTAATACGGGACAAGGGAGGTCCCGTACGGGACAATACAATTTAGCCCAAAATACGGGATGTCCCGGCTAATAAGGGACAGTTGGTAACCCTATTGAGGGGAGACCCGATAGAAGTATATACGATGATGAGAGGCACAGATAGGGTAGACAGTCAGAACCTGTTTTCCTGAGTGGAAATATGACAGACTAGAGAGATAGCTTTAAGATGAGGGGGTCAAAGTTTCAAGGAGATGTGTGGGGCAAGTGTTTTACACAGAGGGTGGTGGGGGCCAGGAACATGCTGCCAGTGGTGGTGGTGGAGGCAGATACAATAGTGATGTTTAAGAGGCTTGTAGATAGGTGCGTGGATATGCAAGGAATGGAGGGATTATGGATCACATACAGACAGATGTGACTAGCTAGGCATCATGTTTAGCACGCAATACGCTGTGGTTTATACTCCATGATAAGACAGAGGCCAAGATATTTCCAGTATCGGGAGAGACTTTAGACTTTAGAGATACAGCGTAGAAACAGGCCCTTCGGCCCACTGAGTCCGTGTCGACCAGCGATCACCCTGTACACTAGCACTGTCCTACAATACAAGCGACAATTTACAATTTTTACCGATGTCAATTAACCTACAAACCTGTGCGTCTTTGCAGTGCTGGAGGAAACCAGAGCACCCGGAGAAAACCCACGCGGTTACAGGGTGAAGATACAAACTCCGTACAGACAGCACCTGTAGTCAGGATCGAACCAGGGTCTCTGGCGCTGTGAGGCAGCAGCTCAACTGCTGCGCCACCGTGCCGCCCCAATTCTTGAATAAGGAGGTATCATAACATCAAGGGAGGGAGGGCAATCATTTAAACCTGAGGTGTGTAGAAATGTCTTGCAGAGGGCTTAGTTTGGTTTAGTTGAGAGATACCACACAGAAACAGGCCCTTTCGGCCCACCGTGTCCGCGCCGACCAGCGATCCCCGCACACTAACACTATCCTATACCCACTTGGGACAATTGTTACATTTACCGCCAATTAACCTACAAACCTGCACATCTTTGGAGTGTGGGAGGAAACCGAAGAAAACCCACGCAGGTCACGGGAAGAACGTACAAACTCCGTACAGACAGCACCTGTAGTCAGGATGGAACCCGGGTCTCCGGTGCTGCATTCACTGTCAGGCAGCAACTCTGCCGCCGTGCCACAAGATGGGGAATCTCTGGTAGCCCACCCAGAGGATGGGGGAGGTGGCATCACTGGGAATGTTTAAAGAGGTTTTGAAGAGTTGGGAGGGGGGGATGAAGGGTGAGGGGGATCTGGCACAGAAGTGGAGGTGAGGCCTGGTGCAGACCAGCTGTGGGCATGTTGAATGGCGTGCTGGGGCCGAGTTCCTCTTCTACTGTGTCGGGCAAGTTCCACATTGGGAGAACTCTGCAGGATGTGTTGGAGGTGTAGGAAGGAACTGCAGATGCTGGTTTAAATCGAAGGTAGGCACAAAATGCTGGAGTAACTCAGCGGGACAGGCAGCATCTTTGGAGAGAAGGAATGGGTGACGTTTCGGGTCAGGGCCCTTCGGTCTGAAGACCTTCCCCTCAGCCATCAATGGACCATTCTAACATTTCTGTGATCTGGGGGGGAGTGCATGACCACCCAAGGCTCTTTGAAGAGTAAGGAGGTTTCGGGAGGAGATGACTCAAGAGGTCATTCCGCGCTGCAGTGGGATAGCCTGAAGGGGCGAGGGGCTGAATGGCGATCGGAAGCAGAACTCTGATGGAGTACCTAGAGGCATGACGGTCAGTGCTCTCTGCTCCCTCATTGTTCTCAGTATCTCCTCCATTTGCTCCGCTTTGCTTCTGCGAGTCGTGGGTTCTGGAAGTTTCTGAGGCTGCATCAAAGGAAAACAATCAACATCCTACACAGGTACTGCTCTCCGCCCTCCCCTCGTCCCCAGGACCCTCGGTAAGATTGGGAAGCCCAGCGGGGAACCCAGCGACCAGGCACCAAGACAGTGGACACTGATCAGCCAAAACATTATGACCTGATGAGCCAAACCATTATGACCACCTGCCTAATATGCTGTTGGTCCTCCGTGTGCAGCCCCATACGCAGCAGGGTGCGATGCACTGTGTATTGTGACACATTCCTCCCGTGACCACCATTAACATTTTCTGTGACTTGTGCCACATTCGACCTTCTGTTGGTTCGGACCAGACGGGATATCCTTCGTTGCCCTCGCGCATCGATGAGCCTTGGGCGCCCAACACCCTGTCTGTCGCCGGTTTGTGGTTTGTCCCTCCTCGGACCACTGTCGGTCGGTACTCACCACTGCTGACCGGGAGCACCCCACAAGCCTTGCCGTTTCACAGATGCTCTGACCCAGTCGTCTGGCCAGAACAATTTGGCCCTTGTCAAAGTCGCTCAAGTCTTTACTCCTGCCCATTTCACCTGCATCCAACACGTCAACTTCAAGAACTGACTGTTCACTTGCTGCCTAATATATCCCACCCCTTGACAGGTGCCATTGTAATGAGATAACCAATGTTATTCACTTCGCCCGTCAGTGGTCATAATGTTTTGGCTGATCGGTGTATATCCACTGACTTGGCCTCCATGGCCCTCTGTGGATGCAGTGATGCAGGATTGCAGTAGCAGGGAGATACCTTCCTGTGCATGGGCTGGGCACGTTCCTGCTGGAGGTTGACTGTGGCGAAGGGGTCAGGGTAGAGTTGCAGCTTCCGGAGCCGCCACTCCAGCTGCCGAACATTACGCTGAATTCCTGAGGGGAAAAAAATATCCAATCAAGAAAAGCATGGAAGAACCAACGACTGAAACAGGGTCAGACCTGGAACTGGTGAAGGCAATCGAGGTGAGAAAGAGTCTGTGAACCACACCTGGTTCAACCTGTCTTTAGAGTTTGGAGTAGGGTTGCCAACCTCCGCACTCCCAAAAACGGGGCAAGGTGACTCCACCGCCCCACACTCCCACGTGGCCGCTGGCTGGGTGAGGTCACGTGGGGCGCGGGGCAGTGACGTCACCCTTTGTCCCTTATTTCGGAGTGAGGAAGTTGGCAACCCTACTAATGCGGGACAAGGGCGGTCCCGTACGGGACAAACTAATTTAGCCCAAAATACGGGATGTCCCAGCTAATACGGGACAGTTGGCAACCAGCGATCCCCTCCCCCCCCTCCCCTGGCACCATCCCACACACTAGGGTCAATTTACAATTTTACCAAAGCCAGTTAACCTGTTTTACCGAAGCCAGTTAACAAAGCCAATTTTACCAAAGCCAGTTAACCTACAAACCTGTACATCTTTTGAGTGTGAGAGGAAACCCCAGCACCCAAAGAAAACCCACACGGGTCACGGGGAGAACGTACAAACTCCATACAGACAGCACCCGTGGTCAGGATCGAACCCGGGTCTCTGGCGCTGTGAGGCAGCAACTCTACTGCTGCGCCACCGTGCCTCCCCATGTCCTGTACAGTCCCAGATCTCCTCTCCCCCACTCACTTCCCCTTAAACAACGACACAACTTTTAACTTCTAACATACAACTGAAAAACAAACCTGTTGGACATAGAAACGTAGAAACAGCAAATAGGTGCAGGAGTGGGCCATTCAGCCCTTCGAGCCAGCACCGCCATTCAATATGATCATGGCTGATCATCCAAAATCAGTACCCCGTTCCTGCTTTCTTCCCCATATCCCTTGATTCCGTTAGCCCCAAGAGCTAAATCTAACTCTCCCTCGAAAACAGTGAATTGGCCTCCACTGCCTTCTGTGGCAGAGAATTCCACAGATTCACAACTCTCTGGGTGAAGAAGTTTTTCCTCATCTCAGTCCTAAATGGCCGACCCCTTATTCCTAAACTGTGACCCCTGGTTCTGGACTCCCCCAACATCGGAAACATTTTTCCTGCATCTAGCCTGTCCAATCCCCTAAGAATTTTACATGTTTCTATGAGATCCCCTCTCGTCCGTCTAAATTCCAGTGATCACAGAGAGAAGGTACAAACTCCACACAGACAACGGCTGAGGTCAGGATCGAACCTGGTCTGTGGCTCTGTGAGGCAGCAGCTCTACCCGCTGCACCACTGTGGTGATGTGAAAATCACGTCGGGTCATTTCAGATCTGAAGTGTCATAAACTTAAGATATTAACTTCATTTTTCTTTCTTCACAGGAGCTGCCTGACCTGCTGGGTACCTCAGCATTACCATGCCGCGGGATGGTGATGTCATCTGAACACAGGTGACAGGTGAGGTACAGGTACAATGAAAATCTTGCTTGCAGCAACATCACACGCACATGGGTTCAGACAACATGCCACAGAGTGCAGTGGAGGCCAAATTACTGGATGGATTTAAGAGAGAGTTAGATAGAGCTCCAGGGATATCAAGAGTGGAATCAAGGGATATGGGGAGAAGGCAGGCACGGGTTACTGATTGTGGATGATCAGCCATGATCACAATGAATGGCGGTGCTGGCTCGAAGGGCCAAATGGCCTCCTCCTAATGTTATCCCACTTTTCAAGAAAGGAGGGAGAGAGAAAACGGGAAATTATAGACCAGTTAGTCTGACATCAGTGGTGGAGAAGATGCTGGAGTCAATTATAAAAGACGAAATTGCGGAGCATTTGGATCGCAGTAACAGGATCGTTCCAAGTCAGCATGGATTTACGAAGGGGAAATCGTGCTTGACTAATCTACTGGAATTTTTTGAGGATGTAACTAGGAAAATTGACAGGGGAGAGCCGGTGGATGTGGTGTACCTCGACTTTCAGAAAGCCTTCGACAAGGTCCCACATAGGAGATTGGTGGGCAAAATTAGAGCACATGGTATTGGAGGTAGGGTACTGACATGGATAGAAAATTGGTTGACAGACAGAAAGCAAAGAGTGGGGATAAATGGGTCCCTTTCAGAATGGCAGGCAGTGACTAGTGGGGTACCGCAAGGCTCGGTGTTGGGACCGCAGCTATTTACAATATACATCAATGACTTGGATGAAGGGATTAAAAGTACCATTAGCAAATTTGCCGATGATACAAAGCTAGGTGGCAGTGTGAACTGTGAGGAAGATGCTATGAGGTTGCAGGGTGACTTGGACAGGTTGTGTGAGTGGGCGGATGCATGGCAGATGCAGTTTAATGTGGATAAGTGTGAGGTTATCCACTTTGGTGATAAGAATAGGAAGGCAGATTATTATTTAAATGGTGTCAAGTTAGGAAAAGGGGACGTACAACGTGATCTGGGTGTCTAAGAGCATCAGTCACTGAAAGGAAGCATGCAGGTACAGCAGGCAGTGAAGAAAGCCAATGGAATGTTGGCCTTCATAACAAGAGGAGTTGAGTATAGGAGCAAAGAGGTCCTTCTGCAGTTGTACAGGGCCCTAGTGAGACCGCACCTGGAGTACTGTGTGCAGTTTTGGTCTCCAAATTTGAGGAAGGATATTCTTGCTATTGAGGGCGTGCAGCGTAGGTTTACTAGGTGAATTCCTGGAATGGCGGGACTGTCATATGTTGAAAGACTGGAGCGACTAGGTTTGTATACACTGGAATTTAGAAGGATGAGAGGGGATCTTATCGAAACGTATAAGATTATTAAGGGGTTGGACATGTTAGAGGCAGGAAACATGTTCCCAATGTTGGGGGAGTCCAGAACCAGGGGCCACAGTTTAAGAATAAGGGGTAGGCCATTTAGAACAGAGATGAGGAAAAACTTTTTTAGTCAGAGAGTTGTGAATCTGTGGAATTCTCTGCTTCAGAGGGCAGTGGAGGCCAATTCTCTGAATACATTCAAGAGAGAGCTAGATAGAGCTCTAAAGGATAGGGGAGTTAGGGGGTATGGGGAGAAGGCAGAAACGGGGTACTGATTGAGAATGATCAGCCATGATCACATTGAATGGCGGTGCTGGCTCGAAGGGCCGAATGGCCTACTCCTGCACCTATTTTCTAATGAACAAGTAACATTAGGTCACATGGAATAGGAGCTAATTAGGCCGAATGGCCCATCAAGTCTCTACTCCGCCATTCAATCATGGCAGATCTATCTCTCCCTCCTAACTGCATTCTCCTGCCTTCTCCCTGTAACCTCTGACACCCGGGTGAAAGACTCTCTTACCGACGGGTTCCACAAAGTAGGGGTCAGTCGTAGCATCCAAGAGCTCCTCGTAGCCTCTGTACCTCTCGGGGACATCTGTTGCCACCGAGGGGCCCTCTGTCTGCTTTGCCTCCAAGACCACCATGTCTTCCGTGCTGAACGCTGCATCTTCAACCTTTGGGAAGAGATGGGAACATCGGATATTGAAATATACAAGATGGTGTGTATGTAGGATGGCCAACTGTCCCGTATCAGCCGGGACATCCCGTATTTTGGGCTAAATTGGTTTGTCCCGTATGGGACCGCCCTTGTCCCGTATTAGACCCGGGGGGTGTTGATGGCCCAGACACTGTAGGCTGGGACAGTGTAGGCCCGGACAGTGTAGGCCCGGACAGTGTAGGCCCAGACAATGTAGGCCCGGACAGTGTAGGCCCGGACACTGTAGGCTGGGACAGTGTAGGCCCGGACATCGTGGGCTCGGACAGTGTAGGCCCGGACAGTGTAGGCCCGGACAGTGTAGGCCCGGACAGTGTAGGCCCAGACAGTGTAGGCCCGGACAGTGTAGGCCCGGACACTGTAGGCTGGGACAGTGTAGGCCCGGACATCGTGGGCTCGGACAGTGTAGGTGCGGACAGTGTAGGCCTGGACAGTGTAGGCCTGGACAGTGTAGGCCTGGACAGTGTAGGCCCGGACAGTGTAGACCTGGACAGTGTAGGCCCGGACAGTGTAGGCCCGGACAGTGTAGGCCCGGAGGCCAGGGCGCCGCCTAACGGAGGAATCCGCCTCCTGGCCAGGGCGGCCGCCATTGTTGGAGCGGGAGCACGTGGGGCGTGGGGCGGTGACGTCACCTTGTGTCCCTTATTTGGAGTGAGATAGTTGGCAACCCTATGTGTATGTGTCACAGTCGGCATGGTCGATACAGGCTGGGACCATGGGCTTTGCACAGAGTGCAGACATGGTGCAGGGCAGAAAACAATGGTTCCAAACATCAGACAGAATTAAAAGTTCCACTTTGAAGGGCAAAGTGCTGTGAGGATTCTGAGCTCAGAATGCACCATCACTCACAGTCCTGAGTCCAGAGTCCAGGACTAGAGGGCATAGTCTCAGAATTAAAAGACGTTCCTTTTGGAGGGAGATGAGGAGAAATTTATTTTGTCAGAGGGTGGTGAATCTGTGAGATTCTTTCCCACAGACGGCCGTGGAGGCCACGTCAGTGGATATTTTTAAAGCAGAGATAAACAGATTCTTGGTCAGTGCGGGTGTCAGGGGTTATGGGGAGAAGGCAGGAGAATGCGGTTTGGAGGGAGAGATAGATCAGCCACGATTGAATGGTGGAGCAGACCTGATGGGCCGAATGGCCTAATTCTGCTCATGTCATTTATGAACGTATGACTCCATTGCCAAGTTGAGGAGAAGCCGGCGTTGATGGTATCGGTGACTGCAGCAGTGCACGGCCTGTGGAATCAGCAGTGCACGGCCTGTGGAATCAGCAGTGCACGGCCTGTGGAATCAGCAGTGCACGGCCTGTGGAATCAGCAGTGCACGGCCTGTGGAATCAGCAGTGCACGGCCTGTGGAATCAGCAGTGCACGGCCTGTGGAATCAGCAGTGCACGGCCTGTGGAATCAGCAGTGCACGGCCTGTGGAATCAGCAGTGCACGGCCTGTGGAATCAGCAGTGCACGGCCTGTGGAATCAGCAGTGCACGGCCTGTGGAATCAGCAGTGCACGGACGTCATTGACAATAGGTGCAGGGGGAGGTCATTTGGCCCTTCGAGCCAGCACCGCCATTCAATGTGATCATGGCTGATTATCCACAATCAGTGCTCCGTTCCTGCTTTCTCCCCATATCCCTTGATTCCGTTTGCCCAAGAGCTAAATCTACCTCTCTCGGGGCAGCGGGGGTGGGGGAAGATTGTGAGAATGGGGGAGAATTTAAAAATCCCATTGATGTGGGATTAGCATTAATGGGTGTTGCCGGTCGGCAAGGACTCAATAGGTCATATTTCTACGCTGCTTAGATTGATAGTTTAGCTTATTGTCATTTGTACCGATGCACAGTGAAAATATTTTTTTAATTGCGTGCTAACCAGTCAGGGGAAAGACTGCACATGATTACAGTCAGAAGGCAGTGGAGGCCAAGTCTCTGAATGCTTTCAAGAGAGAGCTAGATAGAGCTCTTAAGGATAGTGGAGTCAGGGGGTATGGGGAGAAGGCAGGAACGGGGTACTGATTGAGAATGATCAGCCATGATCACATTGAATGGGGGTGCTGGCTCGAAGGGCCGAATGGCCTCCTCCTGCACCTATTGTCAATCAGGCCAGATACTGGATAAAATTAATAGATTAGTTAGAGTAAGAAATGCTGCCGCTGAAATTTCTTACAAATTGTTGTTAAAAATAAATTTGTCCATCTTCTTAAGGGAGAGATAAACACATTCTTGATTAGAGTGGGTGCCAAGGGGTATGGGGAGAAGGCAGGAAAATGGGATTAGCCACGAGCGAATGGTGGAGTAGACTCGATGGGGCCGAATGGCCTAATTCTACTCCTACAACTTGTGAAATAAAGATTTGAAAGAGTGGGTAGACACAAAATGCTGGAGTAACTCAGTGGGTCAGGCAGCATCTCTGGAGAGAAGGAATGGGTGATGTTTTGGGTCGAGACCTTTCTTCAGACTTCTCTCCAGGAGATGCTGCCTGAGCCACGGAGTTACTCCAGCATTTTGTTTCTATCTTCGGTGTAAACCAGCGTCACATTTTAAAGTGTGGTGCGATTGTAATGAGTGATGATACATCCCTTTCTGGGGCCTACACACAAGGAGGCAGAAAACTGGCCTTGGCACCAGCTTTGTGTGTGTGTCTCTTTATGACTGTGAGAAAAGAAGTTTAAAAAAAACATTGAGACAATAGACAATAAACAATAGGTGCAAGAGGAGGCCATTCGGCCCTTCGAGCCAGCACCGCCATTCACTATGATCATGGCTGATCATTCTCAATCAGTACCCCGTTCCTGCCTTCTCTAAACTATCTCACTTATATATCTCTAAACTATCTCACTCCCAAATAAGGGACAAAGGGTGACGTCACCGCCCCGCGCCCCACGTGACCTCACCCAGCCAGCGGCCACATGCTCCCGCTCCACCAATGGCGGCCGCCCGGGCCGGGAGGCGGGTTGCTGCGGTAGAGTTGCTGCCTCACAGCGCCAGAGACCCGGGTTCGATCCTGACTACGGGTGCTGTCTGTACGGAGTTTATACGTTCTCCCCGTGACCTGCGTGGGTTTTCTCCGGGATCTTCAGTTCCCTCCCACACTCCAAAGACGTGCAGGCTTGTGGGGTAATTGGTTTGGTATAAATGTTTTTAAAAATGTGTGTGTATGATAGTGTTGATGATCGGGGATCGCTGGCCGGCGTGGAATCGGTGGGCCGAAGGGCCTGTTTCTGTGCTGTATCTCTAAACTAAACTAAAACAAAAACTGCATCAGTCTGAGGAGGGCCTAGACCCAATACGTCACCCCGTTCCTTCTCTCCACAGATGCTGCCTGTCCCGCTGAGTTACTCCAGCATTTAGTAATGTCTATCATCAGTCTAAAATAGAAACTAAACCTGTGCTGTGCTGTGTTCTGTTAGACAATAGACAATAGGTGCAGGAGGAGGCCATTCGGCCTTTCGCACCAGCACCGCCATTCACTGTGATCATGGCTGATCGACCCCGTTCCTGCCTTCTCCCCATACCCCCTGACTCCGCCATCTTTAAGAGCTCTGTCTAACTCTCTCTTGTTGATCAGTTTTCTCATGGAAGAGCTCACCTGGGTCATGAAGAATCCTTCCGCTGGCCCGCCCTTGGCCGTGGCCTCTCCCGGTTGCTTCTCTGGAGCGGTGTTGGTGGTGCTGGTGGTGGGGTCGGGATCGCTGCCCTCTGTCGTGCCGCCGTCCTGTGGCGCTGACGCTGGTTCTGTGCCGGCGTGGCCTGCAGCCTCGGCCCCAGCCCCAGCCCCGGCCCCTGCCTCTCCAGGATGGGCCCCTCCAGGCCCAGGCCCAGGCCCAGCACTTTCCAGGCCCAGCAGCCGCCGGGCTGTTTCCAGCATCAGCGGCTGTCTGGGGATCTTCAGAATGCGAGTGTCGACCTGGAACAACAAGACTCACACGTCAACCTCACCTCACTGCAAACGTACAGCAGAGAAGCACAGAGAGCGACGTATAGCGAGAAGGTGGTGCAGCGGGTAGAGCTGCTGCCTTACAGTGACGGAGACCCGGGTTCCATCCCGACTACGGGTGCTGTCAGTACAGAGTTTGCACGTTCTCCCCGTGACCTGCGTGGGTTTTCTCCGGGCGCTCCGGTTTCCTCCCACACTCCAAAGACGTGCAGGTTTGTAGGTTAATTGGCTTGGTGTAAATGTAAAAATTGTCCCCAGTGTGTGTAGGATAGTGTTAGTGTGCGGGGATCGCTGGTCGGTGTGGACTCGGTGGGTCGAAGGGCCTGTTTCCGCGCTGTATTTCTAAACTAAACTAAACTAGATAGGCACATGGATAAGGATCTGGAGGGATGTAGGAAAATAACTGCAGATGCTGGTACAAATTGAAGGTATCACAAAATGCTGGAGTAACTCAGCAGGTCAGGCAGCATCAAGGAGAGAGGGATTGGGTGACGTTTCGGGTCGAGACCCTTCTTCAGACTGATCTGGAGGGATATGGGTTATGTGCAGGCAGATGGGTGAAGGTGTGGGCATTGTGTTCAGCATGGACATTGTGGGCAGATGGGCCTCTTCTTGTTCTGTACTGGTCTATGTTCATGTTAGGGTTAGATGCAGTTGTGTAATGAAGAAGGACACCAACCCAAAATGTCACCCATCCTTCTTCTCCAGAGATGCTGCACGACCCGCTGAGTTACTCCAGCACTCTGTGTCTATCTGCTGGAGTAACTCAGCAGGTCAGGCAGCATCTCTGGAGAACACCTAGCTAACGGAAGGACCATTCAGAAGCCTGATCACAGAGGGGAAGGAGCTGTTCCTGAGTCTGGTGCTGCGCACTTTCAATCTTCTGTCCAACGGGAGCGGGGAGAAGAAGGAATGGCCGGGGTAGGACAAGCCTTTGATTATGTTGGCTGCTTTCCTGGGTCCGCAGTGGCCCGGCACCGTGTGATGTACAGTTTGAATGAATGAATATGTTTATTGACCAAGTATGTGCACATACAAGGGATGTGCCTTGGTGCTCCGCTCGCAAGTAACAACACGAACATACAGTAAACAATTAAGAATAAAGCATAAAACATTAAAACATTAAGAATAAAACATCACAGTTTAAACATGTGAGTGAAATAAACCAGAGCAAAAAGAGGCTACAGACTTTTGGTTGTTGAGTAGAGCTGCTACTCGTGGAAAAAAAGCTCTTTTTATGTCCGGCTGTGGCTGCTTTGACAGTCCGGAGTCGCCTTCCAGAGGGAAGTGCTTCAAAGAGTTTGTGGCCAGGGTGAGAGGGGTCAGAGATGATCTTGCCCGCTCGCTTCCTGGCCCTTGCAGTGTACAGTTCGTCAATGGGGGGAAGGTTGCAGCCAACAACCTTCTCGGCTGATCGAATGCATTCAGTCGCATTCAATGCGATATGTGCGAGACAGTGGTGCAACTGGTCGAGCCGCTGCATCAGATTGAGGGAGACCCGGGTTCCATCCCAACCAGAGTGGGTTGTGTAAGGTCATAGGAATAGGAGTAGAATTAGGCCATTCAGCCCATCAAGTCTACTCCACCATTCAATCATGGCTGATCTATTTCTCCCTCCTAACCCGATTCTCCTGACTTTGCCCATGACCTCTGACACCCGTACTAATCAAGACTGTAGTCAGTTGGGTTGCCAACTTCCTCACTCCCAAATAAGGGACTAAGCAACGTCACCGCCCTGCGCCCCACGTGACCTCACCCAGCCAGCGGCCACGTGCTCCCGCTTCACCAATGGCGGCCGCCCGGGCCGGGACGCGGGTTGCTACGCAACCTCCGTTACGCTAACACACTCGACCCCACTCCCCAACACGCTCCGTTAGCCTAGTGTCCCGGCCTACAGTTCCCCCCGGGCCTAATACACGACAAGGGCGGTCCCGTACGGGACAAACCAATTTAGCCCAAAATACGGGATGTCCCAGCTAATACGGGACAGTTGGCAACCCTAGTAGTCAGTCACCTTGCGCTTGGGATTGAAGGCCTTGAGGGGCGGTGGGCGGGCGGCTGCCTGTGGCTTGGTGGTCACCACCTCCATCCCCAGCCTCTCCTTCAGCATTGTAACCACCAGCTGCGGTTTCTTCCCTGTGGGTTAAATCAGACAGGACCGGGCTGAGAACAGTGCAGAATACGTTTAATCTTAAAGGAACGTTTAGACAGGTACATGGAAATGGCAGATTTACATGGATATGGGCCAAATGCAAGCACGTGGGACTAGTGCAGAGGGGTCAGATTGCGTTTAAAGGAGATATATTTACACAGAGGGGGGTGGGGGCCTGGAACGCACTGCCAGGGGTGGGGGTGGAGGCAGATACGATAGTGGTGTTTGAGAGGCTTTTGGACAGGGGCGTGGATACGCAGGGAATGGGGGGATATGGATCACGTGCGGGCAGAGGAGATTAGTTCAACTTGGCATTGTGTTTGGCACGGACATTGAGGGGCGATGGACCAGCGCCCTGTTCCTGCTACACTCACCTCCAGATTCAGGGACAGTTTCTTCCTGGCTGTTATCAGGCAACTGAACCATCCTACCACAACCAGAGAGCGGTCCTGAACTACTATCTACCTCATTGGAGACCCTCGGACTATCTTTGATCGGACTTTGCTGGCTTTACCTTGCACTAAACGTTATTCCCTTATCATGTATCTATACACTTTGAATGGCTCGATTGTAACCACGTGTTGTCTTTCCGCTGACTGGTTAGCACGCAACAAAAGCTTTTCATTGTACCTCGGTACACGTGACAATAAACTACACTGAACTCAATTGTACTAAACTGAACTGTACTGTTCTATGTAAGTTATCCCATGTCAGCCTTGTGGTTGATGATAAGGGAGGAGATTTTAGGTTGCATAGAAACTTAGAAAATAGGTGCAGGAGTAGGCCCATCGAGCTAGCACCTCCATTCAATATGATCATGGCTGATCATTCTCAATCAGTACCCCGTTCCTGCTTTCACCTCACATCCCTTGATTCCGTTAGCCCTAAGAGCTAAATCTAACTCTCCTCTTCAAAGCATCCAGTGAATTGGCCTCCACTGCCTTCTGTGGCAAAGAATCCCACAGATTCATAACTCTCTGGGTGAAAAAGGTTTTTCCTCATCTCAGTCCTAAATGGCCTACCCCTTATTCTTAGTTTGTGGCCCCTGGTTCTGGACTCCCCCAACATGGGGAACATGTTTCCTGCATCCCTCATCTCAGTATGACGGTGTTGATGTCGTGATTGAGTTGGGAAAGATGATGGCTGATGGGTTGGGTGCAGGGAACGTGGGGCAGGGGTGGCTGCATGACAGCCACTGTTGCTGCTGTATTCAGCAGAGCGAGGGTGTGTGGTGTGAGGTCTCTCACTGTTCACCCGTGCGGGCCACCCGTTAGTTCATCAGGGCAAACGGCGGTGGTGGCCGCGGCAACCAGATGTGGAGGAAAGAACTGCAGATGCTGGTTTACACTGAAGGTAGACACAAAATGCTGGAGGAACTCAGCGGGACAGGCAGCATCTCGGGAGAGAAGGAATGGGTAACGTTTCGGGGAAAAGATGCTGCCTGTCCCGCTGAGTTAAGCCAGCATTCTGTGTTTATCATACGGTCAGAGGGATAGGGGACAAATGTGCACAGATGGGACTAGCACAGATGTGGCAGCTTGTTGGGCAGGGACAGGATGGGCTGAAGGGCCTGTTTCTATGCAGTGTGACTCTACGGTTTATGTAATGAGTCGTGGCTGCTCAGGATACTTCAGTTCTCAGGATAATGGGCAACGTTTAATCATCTCTCCGATGGTTTCCTTGCTCCAGCGATTAAATGATTCACCTCTGGTATCAGTAGTTGCGGTTAATCTACAATGTACGTTCCAGACAGTCTAGATTGCTCACAAACCCGTGACTACACTGTCAGGAAGGACAAGAGTTCATGAGTTCTAGGCGCAGAATTAGGCCATTCAGTCCATCAAGTCTACTCCGACATTCAATCATGGCTGATCTATCTCTCCCTCCTAACCCCATTCTCCTGCCTTCTCCCCATAACCCCTGACACCCGTAGTAATCAAAAATCCTCTTCAGACTGATGTCAGGGGAGGGGGCAGGACAGAGATAGAATGTAGTCGGAGACAGGAAGACTAGTGGGAGAACTGGGAAGGGGGAGAGGATGGAGAGAGAGGGAAAGCAGGGACTATCTGAAGTTAGAGAAGTCAATGTTCATACCGCGGGGGGTAAGCTGCCCAAGCGAAATATGAGGTGCTGTTCCTCCAATTTGCGCTGGGCCTCACTCTGACAATGGAGGAGGCCCATGACAGAGAGGTCAGTGTGGGAGTGGGAGGGGGAGTTAAAGTGTTGAGCCACCGGGAGATCAGGTAGGTTGAGGCGGACTGAGCGGAGGTGTTCAGCAAAACTATCGCCGAGCCTGCGCTTGGTCTCGCTGATGTACAGGAGTCCACACCTGGAACAGCGGATACAGTAGATGAGGTTGGAGGAGGTGCAGGTGAACCTCTGCCTCACCTGGAAAGACTGTTTGGGTCCTTGGATGGAGTCGAGGAGGGAGGTAAAGGGACAGGTGTTGCATCTCCTGCAGTTGAAGGGGAAGGTACCTGGAGAGGGTGTGGTTTGGGTGGGAAGGGACGAGTTGACCGGGGAGTTTCGGAGGGAACGGTCTCTGTGGAAGGCGGAAAGGGATGGAGATGGGAAGATGTGGAGATGGGAAGATGTGGCTGGTGGTGGGATGCCGTTGGACACCAGATATAATCTACCGGCGTTGTGGATGATGGGGTTATTGTAGATGTTCAGCTTGGTCAACGCTGGGAACAGACAGATTGCTAACAACTCCTCATCGTCAGATATCTGAAACACACAGGACAAGGGAACATTAGGAAATTGGAGCATTAGGAAAAGGGAGCATTTGTAACCACCTCATTCTGTGGAGAGTGCAAGCAACATTTTACCAGCTAACACCATGGTTCCGTTCCATGAGATATCTATGGAACTGATTGCCACAGACGGCTGTGGAGGTAGGTTGCCAACTTCCTCACTCCCAAATACGGGACAAGGTGACGTCACCGCCCCGCGCCCCACGTGACCTCACCCACCCAGCGGTCACGTGCTCCCACTCCACCAATGGCGGCCCTTAATTGGGAGTGAGGAAGTTGGCAATCATCCCACCACAACCAGAGAGCAGTGCTGAACTACCCTCTACCTCTTTGTTGACCCTCGGACTATCCCTGATCGGACTTTGCTGACTTTACCTTGCACTAAACGTTATTCCCTTATGTATCTATACACTGTGAATGCATCGATTGTAATCATGTGTTGTCTTTCTGCAAAAGCTTTTCACTGTACCTCGGTACACGGGACAATAAACGAAACTGAACTGAACTCTTGATTAGTACGGGTGTCAGGAGTTATGGGGAGAAGGCAGGAGAATGGGGTTGAGAGGGAGAGATAGATCAGCCACGATTGAATGGCGGAGTGGACTTGATGGGCCGAATGGCCTAATTCTGCTCCTAGAACTTATGACATCGGAGCAGAATTAGGCCATTTGATGCATCGCGTCTGCTCTGCGATTCGATTATGGCTGATCTATCTTTCCCTCTCAACCCCGTTCACCTGCAGTCTCTTGGAGTATTTTCCAACAGGGTTAACCCAGCATGCTCTCGTAGAGTCTCACAGAACCAAGATGGACCTTCAGCCCAGGGTGGCCAACTGTCCCGTATTAGCCGGGACATCCCGTATTTTGGGCTATTTTGGGTTTGTCCTGTACGGGACCGCCCTTGTCCCGTATTAGGCCCGCGGGCCGCTGTAGGCCGGGACACTGTAGGCTAACGTAGTGTGTTCGGGGAGTGGGGCCGAGTGTGTTCGCCTAACGGAGGTTGCGTAGGCCCGGGCGGCCGCCATTGGTGGAGCGGGAGCACGTGGCCGCTGGCTGGGTGAGGTCACGTGGGGCGCGGGGCGGTGACATCACTTTGTCCCGTATTTAGGAGTGAGGAAGTTGGCAGCCCTATTCTATAACAACATGTAAAAGACATTTGGATAGCTACATGGATAGAAACATTTAAAAAATAGGTGCAGGAGTAGGCCATTCGGCCCTTCGAGCCATGCAATATGATCATGGCCGATCATCTAGTTCTTGCTTTTTCCCCATATCCCTTGTTAGCCCTAAGAGCTATATCCAACTCTCTCTTGAATACATGGATAGGAAAGGTTGAAAGGGACATGGGCCAAATGTGGGCGGGTGGGCGTAGCGTAGATGGGGCATGTTGGTGGGCATGGACATGCTGGGCCGAAGGGCCTGTTTCCCTGCTGTATGACTCCACGACTCTTCCATGCTGACCAACATACCAAATCTCTGCTAGTCCTATTTTGCTGCGTTTTGGTTGGTAAACCTCTAAACAGGTTGGGCTGAAGGGCCTGTTTCTGTGCTGTACCACCCTGGAGGAGCAAATGGAGAGGCCAGGCGGAGTTGGTGTTCGAAGTAACGGGCGATTTATTCAAACTGGTACGCACCAGAAGACCCGTCAAAGCCAATCTGAGCACGACTGGTACAGCTGTTATATTCAGTTGACAAGATTACTCCAGCATTTTGTGTCTACCTCTTGAAGTTGGTGTGTTGGATGCAGGAGAAATGGGCAGGAGTAAAGACCTGAGCGACTTTGACAAGGGCCAAATTGTTCTGGCCAGACGACTGGGTCAGAGCGTCTCTGAAACGGCAAGGCTTGTGGGGTGGTGCTAAAGGATCTGCTGCTAATGTTTTGGTGCCAGATACCACAGGACACCTTCAAGGGTCTTGTAGAGTCCGTGCCTCAGTGGGTGGGCGCTGTTTCGGCGGCACACGGAGGACCAACAGCATATTAGGCGGGTGGTTATAATGTTTTGGCTCATCAGCGTATTTTCTATGTTTCTATGTAAAGGTCAGGGATTTGGGCGTGTGTCCTAGGATACACTTTATTCCAAGTTTGGCGTAAAGGTAAAAGGCAAGGGGAGGCAGAGGAACCCGGTTCAGAACTCAGCCAGTACCTTGTTACTCGCGAGACTGAGGTGTGTGAGCGCAGAGAATGGAGGAAGCAAATCATACAATGGATTTGGGAAGCACAACCTTTTGACTTCAAGGGTTTTCATCGAATCTTGACTCTGGAAAAAAAAGAATGGCTTGATTTAGTTTAGTTTAGTTCAGAGATACAGCGTGGAAACAGGCCCCTCGGCCCACACCGACCAGCGATCCCCACACACAAACACTACCCTGCACACACTAGGGACAATTTATATTTACACCAAGCCAATTAACCAAATAACCTGCACGTCTTTGGTGTGTGGGAGGAAACCGAAGATCTCGGAGAAAACCCACGCGGGTCACGGGGAGAACGTGCAAACTCCATACGGACAGCGCCCGTAGGCGGGATGGAACCCGTGTCTCTGGCGCTGAGGCAGCAACTCTACCTCTGCACCACCGTGCCGCCCCTTTAGCTGAGTGTCTCTTCAGAACTGAATACAACATACCACCTGAACATGTAACAAAAAAATGTTCCCTCCTCATTCCACAATGCCCAGTCTAGGATGACCTGCCCTCCAGTTGGTTCCTCTACATATTGGCTCCGAAAACCATCCCGTATACTGTCCAGGAAATCCTCAGTGCAGTTACCAATTTAGTTAGCCCAACCTGTATGTAGATTAAAGTAGTTCAGTCTGAAGAAGGCTCTCGACCCGAAACGTCACCCATTCCTTCTCTCCTGAGATGCTGCCTGACCTGCTGAGTTACTCCAGCTCTTTGTGAATAAATACCATGATAACTGCAGTACCTTTGCTACACGCATCCCTAATTTCCTGTTGATGCTATACTGCTGTTTGTTTGGTGGTCTGTACACAAAGTGGAACTCTCTGCCACAGAAGGCAGTGGAGGCCGATTCACTGGATATTTTCAAGAGAGAGTTAGATTTAACGCTTAGGGCTAAGGGAATCAAGGGATATGTGGAAAAAGCAGGAACAGGGTACTGATTAAGGATGATCAGCCTTGATCATATTGAATGGCAGTGCTAGCGGTATTACATACTGTAACTACACTGTACAACAGTTTAACACACTGTACCTACACTGTACAACAGTATAACACACTATACCTACACTGTACAACAGTTTAACACACTGTACCAACACTCTACACTCTACAACAGTATAACACAGTGTACCTACACTCTACGAGCAGTTTAACACACTGTACCTACACTCTACGAGCAGTTTAACACACTGTACCTACACTCTACGAGCAGTTTAACACACTGTACTCTACACTCTACACCAGTTTAACACACTGTACCTACACTCTACGAGCAGTTTAACACAGTGTACCTACACTCTACACGCTACACCAGTTTAACACAGTGTACCTACACTCTATGACCAGTTTAACACACTGCACCTACACTTTACGAGCAGTTTAACACACTGTACCTACACTATACACCAGTTTAACACACTGTACTCTACACTCTACACCAGTTTAACACAGTGTACCTACACTCTATGAGCAGTTTAACACACTGTACCTACACTATACACCAGTTTAACACACTGTACTCTACACTTTACACCAGTTTAACAGTGTACCTACACTCTATGAGCAGTTTAACACACTGTACCTACACTATACACCAGTTTAACACACTGTACTCTACACTTTACACCAGTTTAACACAGTGTACCTACACTCTATGAGCAGTTTAACACACTGTACTCTACACCAGTTTAACACACTGTACCTACCCTCTACGAGCAGTTTAACACACTGTACCTTTATAGCGGAAGAGGTTCTGCCAAGTGAAGGCTGGTGCAGGGAATCTGTAAAGGGATGAAGGCAAGTTAGTGACTGGGCGGGAATGTGCCAAATAATCATAATCATAATAATAATCATAATCACAATCCTACTTCATTCGCCAAGTGTGTTTTGCAACATACGAGGAACTTCATTTGCCGTACAGTCACAACAATAAAAAGTAACAGGACACACAAAATACATTTGAACATGAACACCCCCCACAGTGACTCCTCCACATTCCTCACTGTGATGGAAGGCGAAAAAAAGTTCAATCTCTCCCATCTTTGTCCTCCAGCGGTCGGGGGCCTCGAACCTTCCGTTGACGGGACGATCTTGACTCCCGTAGCCGGCGGCGGGCCTTCCTCGTCGGGGCGATCAAGCTCCTGCATCGGGGGGGGGGGGGGGATCTCAGCTCCCCCACGCCGGGCGATCTACCCCGGGTCGGGGCTTGTTGAACATTGTGCGGCTTTTGGAGCTTCCTGACGTCAGTCTCAACCCGAGACTGCGAGCTCCACGATGTTAAAGTCCGCAGGCCGCGGTTGGAGCGCCGATCCCAGGCAAAGGATCGCAGGCTCCGATGGTAAGTCCACGCCTTGTGGTGGGGCTCAAAGTCAGTCTCGAGCAAGGCCGCCAGCTCCACGATGTTAGGCCGCAGAGCGACCGGAGATACGATCCGGAAAACAATCGCATCTCCGGCAAGGTAAGAGATTGAAAAAAAGTTTCCCCCGACCCCCTCTCCCACCCCCCACATAAAACAAACCAGAGAACATTAACACAAACTTTTAAAACTCACTAAAAACAACAAAAAAAGAGAAATAGGACAGACAGACTGTCGGCGAGGCTCCCATCGAAGTGCCACCCTAATGTAGTATAGGGTAGGAACTTGGGAATGTAGTATATTGTGGGAATATTATTTACAGAAGTCAAATAGAGTCCTGGACTGTACAACATGGAAACTGGCCCTTCTTCAACTCAGGCTTAGACTTAAGTTTACCATTGTCATGTGTACTGGGGGGACAGTGAAAAGCTTTTTTTTGCATGATATCCAAACAGATCAGATAACACTAGGGATGCCAACTGCTTCGTATTAGCCGGGACATCCCGTATATTGGGCTATTGGTTTGTCCCGTACGGGACTGCCCCTGTCCTTCATTAGGCCCGGACACTGTAGGCCTGGGGCCGCTGTAGGCCCGGACAGTGTAGGCTAACGGAGTGTGTTCGGGGAGCGGGACTGAGTGTGTTCGCCTAATGTGGGTTGCATGGTGGAGCGGGAGCACGTGGCCGCTGGCTGGGTGAGGTCATATGGGGCGCGGGGCGGTGACATCACCTTGTCCCTTATTTGGGAGTGAGAAAGTTGGCACCCCTAGACAACACTCTCCATAAATATAATCAAGTCAAACTCAAGTACAATAGGTAGAGCAAAGGGGAAGATACAGAGTGCAGAATATAGATCTCAGCATTGTAGCGCATCAGTTCCAGACAAAGTCCAATGTCCGCAATGGGGTAGAGGTGAATCGGACAGTACCCTAGCTAATGGAAGGACTGTTCAGAAGCCTGATCACAGGGGGGAAGAAGCCGTTCCTGAGTCTGGTGGTGCGCGCTTCCAAGCTTCTACCTTCTGCCGGACGGGAGCGGGGAGAAGAAGGAATGACCGGGGGAGGATGTTTAGTTTCGTTTATTTAGTTTAGAGATACAGCGCGGAAACAGGCCCTTCGGCCCACCGGGTCCGCACCGACCAGCGATCCCCAAACATTAGCACTATCCTATACCCACTCGGGACAATTTACACATACACCAAGCCAATTAACCTGCAAACCTGCACGTCTTTGGAGTGTGGGAGGAAACCGAAGATCTCGTGGAAAACCCTCGCGGTCACGGGGAGAACGTACAAACTCCGTACAGACAGCGCCCGTAGTCAGGATCGAACCTGGGTCTCCGGCGTTGCAAGCACACAAAAAAGTGTGTTCCCAAAAGTGTGTTCCCAAAAAAAGTGTGTTCCCAAAAGTGTGTTCCCAAAAAAAGTGTGTTCCCAAAAGTGTGTTCCCAAAAAAGTGTGTTCCCAATAAAAGTGTGTTCCCAAAAGTGTGTTCCCACCGTGACCGACCTATGCCTTTGATTATGCTGGCAGTTTTTCCGAGACAGTGTGAAGTGTGGGTGGAGACAATTGTAGAGAAGCGTCTGGTCTGTGTAACCGACTAGGCTGCGTCCACAACTCTGCAATTTCTTGCAGCCTTGGACAGAGCTGTTCTCAAACCAAGCTGGTTGTCAAGGGTTACGAGGAGAAGGCAGGAGAATGGGGTTGGGAGGGAGAGATAGATCAGCCATGATTGAATGGCGGAGTAGACTTGATGGGCCGAACGGCCTAATTCTGCTCCTATCACTCATGACCAAGCTGCGATGCATTGCAATAACGTGCTTTCCACCATTTGGGAGTGAGGAGGTTGGCAACCCTAATCTCATCGTAGTTGGTGAACCAGCCCACCGTAGTGGGGCCATCTGCAGATGGAGTTAAAGCTGAATTTCTGAGCGTGTAGGGTGGGTGTAGTTCGGAACTGGGGAAGAATCCCGGCGAGGTATCCCTCTCTTTCCAGACCTTCCGGAAGGAATGGCTATGGTTGGAAGAACTGGAAGCAAGCAGGTTGGCTCTGTGGCCTCCCAGGGTCAGGGGGTGGTGGCATTCCACACATCCACAGATCCCTAATTGGCAAGAAGGGGCAGCAGGAGACTGTTTGTGGATCGAGTGCCATTTGTGTTTTAGTTCATTATCTCAGGGCTCCATCTCTGTTTAATCAGCTGTACACATTTTGGAGGATCTGGCAGGAAAGACACTGGACCTGAAATGTGATTAAAAAAACACTTTTTAGCTCCATATATGTTGTGGGGGGGGGGGGGGTAATTTTAAAATAAAGCTTAACAGTAATAATTCCCTGTGCTTTGGTATTGGGAAGCAAAGTCTTCTGTGAATCTGAGCAAGCTGGAGATATTCTCTAGTGTTAAGAGGCCCTAATGTAATGTTTTAGATTTAGATTTTTTAGATTTAGAGATACAGCGCAGAAACAGGCCCTTCGGCCCACCGGGTCCACGCCGCCCAGCGATCCCTGCACATTTTAAATGCAGGAAGAGGTAATTGCTTGTATAACTCTAGTTTTGGAGTGAAATTGAATATGGATGGGTTGTCTGACTGTCTACTTTGGGTGAAGTTTTCCAATAAAATTGATTTTTTTTTAAAGGGTCAAATGTCCTGTTCAAAGTCTCTCGGTGACATTAAAAATTCAGTGATCATAAGGTGGTCATCGTCTGTACAGTCCTAGATCATTGGCTGGAGGGAAGGGAAAGCAAAGCAGAGATTACACTCACGGTACATGTCTCCTCCCTCTTTATTCTCATCATCAGATTCAGCATTCTCCCCATCCATGTCCTTGTCCACTTCCACTTCCTCTTCCTCCCTTTCCTCCATGTCAACTTCCTCTTCCTCCCTTTCCTCCTTGTCCATTTCCCGCTTGACCGTTTCCTCTTCCTCCACTTCCCGCTTGACCGTTTCCTCTTCCTCCACTTCCTGCTTGGCCGTTTCCTCTTCCTTCATTCCCAGTTTGGCCACTTCCTCCTCCTTCCCCTTTTCTTCTTTCCCTTCCTCCGTCCCACCCATCTTCTCATCCTCTTTCCTCTGCTCCACTCCCTCCCTCTCCCCCTCTTTTCCTCCCACCCCAACAATCTCTCCTTGCTTCACTTCTTCCTCTTCCCCTCCTCTCTCCCCCTCCCCTCCTCTCCCCTCCACCCCCACTCCCTCCACGTCCCCCACTCTTTCCCCTTCCCTCACTATCCCCTCCTGTTCCACCCCTGGTCCCTGCTCCACCACCATCTCCCCTTCCTCCATTCCACCTCTGTCCCCATTCTCCCCTCCTCCTCTGTCCCCATTCTCCCCTCCTCCTCTACCTGCCTCTCCTCCCCCACTCTCTCACTCTGCTCCCCCACTCTCTCCCCCTCCCCCACTCTCTCCCCCTCCCCCACTCTCTCCCCCTCCCCCACTCTCTCCCCCTCCCCCACTCTCTCCCCCTCCCCCACTCTCTCCCCCTCCCCCACTCTCTCCCCCTCCCCCACTCTCTCCCCCTCCCCCACTCTCTCCCCCTCCCCCACTCTCTCCCCTCCCCCACTCTCTCCCCCTCCCCCACTCTCTCCCCCTCCCCCACTCTCTCCCCCACTCTCTCCCCCTCCCCCACTCTCTCCCCCTCCCCCACTCTCTCCCCCTCCCCCACTCTCTCCCCCTCCCCCACTCTCTCCCCCTCCCCCACTCTCTCCCCCTCCCCCTCTCTCTCCCCCTCCCCCACTCTCTCCCCCTCCCCCACTCTCTCCCCCTCCTCCACTCTCTCCCCTTCCTCCACTCTCTCCCCCTCCCCCACTCTCTCCCCCTCCTCCACTCTCTCCCCCTCCTCCACTCTCTCCCCCTCCCCTACTCTCTCCCCCTCCACTCTCTCCCCTTCCTCCACTCTCTCCCCCTCCCCCACTCTCTCCCCCTCCCCCACTCTCTCCCCCTCCCCCACTCTCTCCCCCTCCCCCACTCTCTCCCCCTCCTCCACTCTCTCCCCTTCCTCCACTCTCTCCCCCTCCCCCACTCTCTCCCCCTCCTCCACTCTCTCCCCTTCCTCCACTCTCTCCCCCTCCTCCATTCTCTCCTCCTCCCCCAGTCTTTCCCTCTGCTCCAGCCCCACATTCCACCACTCCGTCTCCCCACCCCCCTCTCCCTGCTCCGTCTCCCTTTGTTCCCTCTCTATCCGGATGTCGGACTGGAATGCGAAAGTCTCTGACTTGGTCACTGGTGCACATTTGATGGGCCTCTTGAGTTGGCTGACGAGGAAGTAGCACAGGCCAGCGTCTCCACCCCTCTCCGACGGTTCAAACATCTCCATCTGCTGCAGGTACGGGACCCCCTTCAGGCAGTTTTGATCGAGATTCAAGTACTTTAGACTAGTTAAAAAAATAAGCAAAAAAGTAGCGGTAATCCACAAATATTTTGGCTTGGAACGAATAGCAGAGCGTGGCGGCGAGAACTTGAGATGCACATTGTGGGGCAGCACATGCAGTCTGAAGAAGGGTCTCGATCCGAAACGTCACCCATTCCTTCTCTCCTGAGATGCTGCCTGACCTTCTGAGTTACTCCAGCATTTTGTGAATAAATACCTTCGATTTGTACCAGCATCTGCAGCTATTTTCTTACACATGCAGCCAAGGTAGGTGAGTGGGTTGGTAGAGTCATAGAGCATGGCAACAGGCCCTTCAGACCACAATGCCATCTGTCTGCCCCAGGCCAACATCCCTCGACACACTTCCTAATCGTGTACCTGTCCAAATATCTTTTAAATGTTTAGTTTAGTTTAGAGATACAGCGCGGAAACAGGCCCTTTCAGCCCACTGGGTCCGCGCCGACCAGCGATCCCCACACACTAACACCATCCTACTCCCACTAGGGACAATTTTTACATTTACCAAGCCAATTAACCTACAAACCTGCACGTCTTTGGAACGTGGGAGGAAACCGAAGATCTCGGAGAAAACCCACGCAGGTCACGGGGAAAACGTACAAACTCCGTACAGGCAGCACCCGTAGTCGGGATGGAACCCGGGTCTCCGGCGCTGCATTCGCTGTAAGGCAGCAACTCTACCGCTGGGCCACCATGTTGTGTAAATATGTTGTATAACATATGTTGTAAAAATGTTTTGTGTGTGTGTGTATATATGCATTTATATACAAGTAGGAAAGAACTGCAGATGCTGTTTTAAATCGAAGGTAGACACAAAATGCTGGAGTAAGTCAGTGGGACAGGCAGCGTTTCTGGAGAGTAGGAATGGGTGACGTTTGAGGTTGAGACCCTTCTTCAGACTAAAGAAGGGTCTTGACCCACTGAGTTACTCCAGCTTTTTGTGTCTATCTTCAGTTTAAACCAGCATCTGCAATACATACACACACACACACCCCCCCCCCCCACCCCACACCCAACCAACCAATAATAGCGCAAAGTAAATATTACTGCCCTCAAGTCTATGTAATTTAGAGCCTGTTTGGAGTTGTGGTGGAGTGTCAGCATTAGCATGGAATCCAGCCCTGTGGCTTCGGCATAAGTGGACACCGGTAAATGAGAAACAGAAGAGAGAGAGAGAGATCTTTGTCAGTAAAGCAGAATAATGTGATGGGACAGGAAGAGAGAGAGAAGGTAGAGCCACAAGGAACTGCAGATGCTGGAATCTCCATTTAAAACACAACGTGCTGGAGTATCAGCGGGTCAGGCAGCATCTCTGGAGAGACATTCTGTCCCGACCCGAAACATCACCTGTCCATTCCCACCAGAGATGTTGCCTGACACGCCGAGTTACTCCAGCACCTTGTGCTTTGAAAGAGAGAGGCGGTTCGAGGACAGAGATGGAGAAACTCAATGCCCAGCCTGCAGCATAACCATTGAACGGGTGTCAAGGGTTATGGGGAGAAACCAGAACAGTGGGATTTGGAGGCAGAGATCAGCCGTGATAGAATGGCGGGGTGGACTCGATGGGCCAAATGGTCTAACTCTACTTCTATAACTTGTGAACTTGCGAACCTGTGGCATGACTGAATGAAGCCCACATCATAGACCACTGATCAGTGCCGGAGGGCGGGCCACCGGGAACAAAAGATGACCCAGCCTGGGGGATCACCAACAGGGAAGGGGAGGGGGAGGGGGAGGGGGAGGGGGGGGGAGGGGGAGGGGGGGGAGGGTGAGGGTGTGGGGGGGGTGAGGAGGGGGAGGGGGACCTAGCGCGGAAAACTTTGTAATTTTGTCATAGAGTTACAGAGTGATACAGTGTGGAAACATGCCCTTCGGCCCAACTCGCCCACACCGGCCAACATGTTCCACCTACACTAGTCCCACATGCCTGCGCTTGGTCCATATCCCTCCAAACCTGTCCTATCCATGTACCTGTCTAACTGTTTCTTAAACGATGGGATAGTTCCAGCCTCAACTACCTCCTCTGACAGCTTGTTCCATACACCCACCACCCTCTGTGTCGGCACCTTTTATGTGGCCAAAACAAAACAAAACTTTTTTTAAACAATAAGGTATCAATCAATCTATGAATCAACCAACCATTGGTTGTGTCAATCTGTAGTTAGTTAGTTAGTTATTTAGTTTGTTAAGCAATCAACCATTGGTTGTGTCAATCTTTAGTTAGTTAGTTAGTTAGTTAGTTAGTTAGTTAGTTAGTTAGGCAATCAACCATTGGTTGTGTCACTCTTTAGTTAGTTAGTCAGTTAGTTAGTTAGTTAGTTAGTTGTGTTGGAAAATAACTGCAGATGCTGGTACAAATCAAAGGTATCACAAAATGCTGGAGTAACTCAGCGGGTCAGGCAGCATCTAGGAGAGAGGGATTGGGTGACGTTTCTGTGCCAAGACCCTTCTTCAGACTGAAGAAGGGTCTTGACCCGAAACGTCATCCATTCCCTCTCTCCTGAGATGCTGCCTGACCCGCTGAGTTACTCCAGCATTTTGTGAAATAAATACCTTCGATTTGTACCAGCATCTGCAGTTATTTTCTTACACTTAGTTAGTTAGTTGGTTAATTGACCATTGATTATGTCCATCATTAGGTAGTTGGTTAGTTAGTTAGTTGGTTAGTTAGTTAGTCAGTTAGTTAATTGACCATTGATTGTGTCAATCATTCATTAGTTAGTTAGTTTGTTTGTTTGTTTGTTTGTTTGTTTGTTTGTTTGTTTGTTTGTTTGTTTGTTTGTTTGTTTGTTTGTTTGTTTGTTTGTTTGTTTGTTCGTTAGTTAGTTCATTAATCAATCGGTCGACCGACCCATCCATCCATTCGCATGTCTGGAACAGGTCACTGTGAAACAGAGGGGCAAGAGCTGATCTAATTCCTCACCTGTGCAGGCCGGCCAGGCTAGAAAACACACAGGGGTCGGAGAATCTGTTCTCATCCAACATCAGGACCTCGAGGACTGGGAACCTGAGAAGCGGTGGGTCCATCCTGTGTGGGTGCACACGTGGGATTTAGGGATCCTTAGTGAGGTGGGTATATCAAAGAATTATGCAGCGCACAAACCGGCCCTTTCTCACCGGCCTTGGTCTAGAGGGCGTGCAAAGGTCCCGACCCAAGATGTCACCTGTCTATGTTCATAAGGTCATAATTGATAGGAGCAGAATGAAGCCATTCGGCCCATCGGGTCTACACCGCCATTCAATCATGGCTGATCTATCTCTCCCTCCAAACCCCATTCTCCTGCCTTCTCCCCATAACCTCTGACACCCGCACTAATCAAGAATCTATCTATCTCTGCCTTTAAAATATCCATTGACTTGGCCTCCATGGTCGTCTGAGGACACAAATTCCACAGATTCACCACCCTCTGACTAAAGAAATTCCTCCTCGTGTTCTCTAAAGTTGCTGCCTGACCTGCTGAATGTCTCCAGCACTTTGTGTCCCTTTGGCCCTGGAGTTATCCCTTATGAGTTTTTTAATAGATACAGTATCCGGGCCTACAGTGTCCGGGCCTACAGTGTCCGGGCCTACAGTGTCCGGGCCTACTGTGTCCGGGGCCACAGCGCCCCCCCCCCCCCTTATTAGACCCACGGGGCACTATAGGCTCAGATGCTGTAGGCCTGGATGCTGTAGGCCCGTTAGCCTACACTGTCCGGGCCTACAGCGGTGTCCGGGCCTACACTGTCCGGGCCTACAGCGGCCCCCGGGCCTACAGCGGTGTCTGGGCCTACACTGTCCGGGCCTACACTGTCCGGGCCTACACTGTCCGGGCCTACACTGTCCAGGCCTACAGCGGTGTCTGGGCCTACAGTGTCCGGACCTACACTGCCTGGACCTATAGTCTCCGGGCATACAGTGTCTGGGCCTACAGTGGTGTCCGGGCCTACAGTGTCCGGAACTACACTGTCCGGGCCTACACTGTCTGGGCCTACAGCAGCCTCCGGGCCTACAGCGGTGTCTGGGCCTACAGTGTCTGGACCTACACTGTCCGGACCTACAGCCTCCGGGCCTACAGTGTCCGGGCATACAACGCCCCCCAGGCCTATTACGGGACAAGGGCGGTCCCGTACGGGCCAAATCATTTCAGCCCAAAATACGGGATGTCCCGGCTAATACGGGACAGTTGGTGACCCTACTTCTATGGCACCTCCCCGGAGACTCTTTTGGAAGCTTACCTGTCTATGGGGCTGTAGGGTGCTGCCAGGTCTGGAGGAAGGGAGTCCAGACCGTTGCCCGTTAGGTGCAGCACTTTGAGCTTAGGGAGGAAGCCCAGTGCCAGAACATCCTCTTTGATCACACTGTTGTAGGACAGATTCAGTACCTGGAACACACAAACCATCGACGTGGAGCCGTGGAGAGTCCAGTATATATAACACTGAGGACAACAGTGGGAGATAACAAACAAAGACAGACACAAAACGCTGGAGTAACTCAGCGGGTCCAGCAACAGTGCGGGAGAAAAGGAATGGGTTACGTTTCTAGTCGAGATCCTTCTTCAGACTGTCTGATGAAGGGTCTCGACCCAAAACATAACCTATTCCTTTTAGAAACATAGAAACATAGAAATTAGGTGCAGGAGGAGGCCATTTGGCCCTTCGAGCCTGCACCGCCATTCATTGTAATCATGGCTGATCATCCACAATCAGTAACCCGTGCCTGCCCTCTCCCCATATCCCTTGATTCCACTAGCCCCTAGAGCTGTATCTAACTCTCTTTTAAATTCATCCAGTGAATTGGCCTCCACTGCCCTCTGTGGCAGAGAATTCCACAAATTCACAACTCTCTGGGTGAAAAAGTTCTTTCTCACCTCAGTTTTAAATGGCCTCCCCTTTATTCTAAGACTGTGGCCCCTGTTTCTGGACTCCCCCAACATTGGGAACATTTTTCCTGCATCTAGCATGTCCAGTCCTTTCATAATTTTATACGCCTCTATAAGATCCCCTCTCATCCGTCTAAACTCCAGTAAATACAAGCCCAGTCTTTCCAATCTTTCCTCATATGACAGTCCCGCCATCCCGGGGATTAACCTGGTGAACCTACGCTGCACTGCCTCAATCGCAAGGATGCCCTTCCTCAAATTAGGAGACCAAAACTGTACACAACACTCCAGATGTGGTCTCACCAGGGCCCTGTACAACTGCAGAAGGACCCCTTTACTCCCACACTCAAATGCTCTCGTTATGAAGGCCAACATGCCATTAGCTTTCTTCACTGCCTGCTGTACCTGCACGCTTACTTTCAGTGACTGGTGTACAAGGACACCCAGGTCTCATTGCACTTCCCCTTTACCTAATCTGACACCATTGAGATAATAATCTGCCTCATTGTTTTTGCCGCCAAAGTGGATAACCTCACATTTATCTACATTATACTGCATCTGCCACGCATCTGCCCACTCACTCAACCTGTCCAGGTCACCCCGCAACCTCCTAACATCCTCTTCGCAGTTCACACTGCCACCCAGCTTTGTGTCATCTGCAAACTTGCTAGTGTTACTTCTAATTCCATCACCCAGAGATGCTGCCTGACCACTGAGTTACTCCAGCTTTTTGTAGACACAGATGCTGGTTTATATCTTCGGTAATAACCAGCATCTGCAGTTCCTTCTTACATGCAATAACAAACAATATTGATACTGAGAATAACAGACATCGGGGCTGAGTGGTGGTGAGAAAACAAATAACGGGCAGAGTATTATTGAGAATAAAATAAACTATTATTTATTATTATTATTATTATTATTATTATTATTATTATTATTATTATTATTGCCACATGCACCGAGGTGCAGTGAAAAGCTTTTTATGTTGCGTACTATCCAGTCAGCAAAAAGACAATACATGATGACAATCGAGCCGTCCACAGTGTCCAGATACAGGATAAGGGAATAACGGTTAGTGCAAGGTAAAGTACAGTAAATTCCGATTAAAGATAGTCCGAGGGTCTCTGATGAGGTAGTTGGGAGGTCAGGACCGCTCTCTAATTGTTGATAGGATGGTTCAGTTGCCTGATGACATCCGGGAAGAAACTGTCCCTGAATCTGGAGGTGTGCGTTTTCACACTTCTGTACCTCTTGGCTGATGGGAGAGGGGAGAAGAGGGAGTGACCGGGGTGAGACTGGTCCTTGATGATGCTGCTGGCCTTGCTGAGGCAGCGTGAGGTGCAGATGTAGGTGGAGTCAGTGGGATGTCTTGATGCTATTTCACTGACACTGGGGAACAGTCTACGTGGGATGTGTAGGAAGAAAAACTGCAGATGCTGGTTTAAATTGGAGGTAGACACAAAATGCTGGAGTAACTCAGCGGGTCAGGCAGCATCTCGGGAGAGAAGGAATGGGTGACGTTTCAGGTCGAGACCCTTCTTCGGACTGATGTCGGGGGAGAGGGCAGGACAAAGATAGGATGTAGTCGGAGACAGGAAGACTAGTGGGAGAACTGGGAAGGGGGAGGGGATAGAGAAGGAAAGCAGGGACTATCTGAAGTTAGAGAAGTCAATGTTCATACCGCTGGGGTGTAAGCTGCCCAAGCGAAATATGAGGTGCTGTTCCTCCAATTTGCGCTGGGCCTCACTCTGACAATGGAGGAGGCCCAGGACAGAAAGGTCAGATTGGGAATGGGAGGGGGAGTTGAAGTGCTGAGCCACCGGGAGATCAGATTGGTTAAGACGGACTGAGCAGAGGTGTTTTAACGTGGGATGATTTACCTCCAAATTGGGAAAATCGCGAAAGGTGATGAACATCTTCCGTATCCCATTCAAGCTGAGGTCCAGTTCCCGGAGAGCCGGGAAAAAACGGAACGGCTCTGACAGCAACACAAACGGAAATGATTAGATATTATTAGAATGATTAGTTCAGAAACATATAAAATTCTTAAGGGATTGGACAGGCGAGATGCAGGAAACATGTTCCCAATGTTGGGGGAGTCCAGAACCAGGGGTCACAGTTTAAGAATAAGGGATAGCCCTTTTAGAACTGAGATGAGGAAAAACATTTTCACCCAGAGAGTTGTGAATCTGTGGAATTCTCTGCCACAGAAGGCAGTGGAGGCCAATTCACTAGATGTATTCAAGAGAGAGTTAGATTTAGCTCTAGGGGCTAATGGAATCAAGGGATATGGGGAGAAAGCAGGAACGGGTTACTGATTGTGGATGATCAGCCATGATCATATTGAATGGCGGTGTTGGCTCGAAAGGCCAAATGGCCTAGTCCTGCACCTATTTTCTATGTTTCTATCTCTCTCTCTCTCTCTCTCTCTCTCTCTCTCTCTCCCACACACACACACACAATGCTTGTCTGTGCGATTGTTACATCGCCGAGAAGCAGACAGACAATATGGTTCTGTTGTCCAATATAAAGGATCACAATGCAAACACACGGATAAGGGTAAGTCCAGTCCGCCTAAACCAACCTGATCTCCCGGTTGCCAAACACTTTAATTCTCCTTCCCATTCCCACACTGACCTTTCTGTCCTCGGTCTCCTCCATTGTCAGAGTGAGGCTCAACGCAAAATTGGAGGAACAGCATCTCATATTTCGCTTGGGCAGCTTACAGCCCAGTGGTATGAATATTGATTTCTCTCACTTCAGGTAGCCCCGGCATTCCCTCTCTCTCCACCCTCCCCCACCCAAGTCGCACCAGCTTCTCGTTCTCACCCAACAAACAGCCAACAATGGCCTGTTTCCTTTATCATCATTACTTCTTTGCATATCTATCATTCATTGTTCTGCAAGGTTTCAAGGTCAGTTTATTGTCACATGTACCAATGAAGGTACAGTGAAATTCATTTATCTCTCTCTACATCATCGCCTATATCTCTCCTTTCACTTATCCCTAACTAGTCTGAGGAAGGGTCTCGACCTGAAACGTCACCCAATGGTTCAATGGTCCTTTATTGTCACGTTTACCCAGTAACAGAGAAATTTGATTTACCATACAGTCATACCAAAGAAGCAGCAAGATACAAAACTACATAAAGATTAAACATAAGCACCCATTCCTTCTCTCCAGAGATGCTGCCCATCCCGCTGAGTTACTCCAGCCTTTTTGTGTCTATCTTCTTTTTAAGGATATTTTTAATGCTCCGGTTTCCTCCCACATTCCAAAGTCGTACAACGAGATCTGGATGTCCTAGTGCATCAGTCACTGAAAGGAAGCATGCAGGTACAGCAGGCAGTGAAGAAAGGCCAATGGAATGTTGGCCTTCATAACAAGAGGAGTTGAGTATAGGAGCAAAGAGGTCCTTCTGCAGTTGTATAGGGCCCTAGTGAGACTGCACCTGGAGTACTATGTGCAGTTTTGGTCTCCAAATTTGAGGAAGGATATTCTTGCTATTGAGGGCGTGCAGCGTAGGTTTACTAGGTTAATTCCCGGAATGGCGGGACTGTCATATGTTGAAAGACTGGAGCGACTAGGCTTGTATACACTGGAATTTAGAAGGATGAGAGGGGATCTTATTGAAACATATAAGATTATTAAGGGGTTGGACAAGTTAGAGGCAGGAAACATGTTCCTAATGTTGGGGGAGTCCAGAACCAGGGACCACAGTTTAAGAATAAGGGGTAGGCCATTTAGAACGGAGATGAGGAAAAACTTTTTCAGTCAGAGAGTTGTAAATCTGTGGAATTCTCTGCCTCAGAAGGCAGTGGAGGCCAATTCTCTGAATGCATTCAAGAGAGAGCTAGATAGAGTCTTAAGGATAGCGGAGTCAGGAGGTATGGGGAGAAGGCAGGAACGGGGTACTGATTGAGAATGATCAGCCATGATCACATTGAATGGCGGTGCTGGCTCAAAGGGCCGAATGGCCTCCTCCTGCACCTATTGTCTATTGTCGTGCAGGGTTGTAGGTTAATGTGCCCCTCGTGGGTAGGGAATGGATGAGAAACTGGGACAACACAGAACTAGTGATCAATGGTCAGCGTGGATGCAGTGGGGCAAAGGGCATGTTTCCACACTGCTTCTTTCAATCAATCAATCGCACGGTGGTGCAGCGGTAGAGTTGCTGCCTTACAGCGCTCTCAGCGCCGGAGACCCGGGTTTGATCCTGACCACGGGCGCTGTCTGTACGGAGTTTGTACGTTCTCCCCGTGACCCGCGTGGATTTTCTCCGAGATCTTCAGTTCCCTCCCACACTCCGAAGACGTACTAGTAGGTAAGTTAATTGGCTTGGTGTAAGTGTAAATTGTCCCTAGTGTGTGTAGGATGATGTTAATGCGCGGGGATCGCTGGTCGACGTGGACTCGGTGGGTCGAAGGGCCTGTTTCCCTGCTGTATCTCTAAACTAAACTCAACAATCAAAGCATTATGGACACATTACACGGGGCTTTCTGTCCCCTGCTCCTTATTCACGGAGCTGGGAAGAATATTTAAATGTCTAATTGAGTCTTACCGATGGATAACTGGTTTTCTGCTGCATTTATAAACGCCACATTATCAAACATGTGAAAATCTTCTTTATTAACCTGAAGGACACAAATTGGAAAAAAAAGAAACTTTTATAAAAATAATTTTTTTCCTGTAAATATGACGACCTTGTTCAGCCTGAAGTTATTAATGATCAAATCCATTAGCATAAAAGACCAATGATGTACATGATGATAACAATGCAAGTGTGGCAGGGGATTCATAACGTTCATAAGTTATAGGAGCAGAATTAGGCCATTCGGCCCATCAGGTCTACTCCGCCATTCAATCGTGGCTGATCTATCTCTCCCTCCTAACCCCATTTTCCTGCCTTCTCCCCGTAACCCCTGACACCCGCACTGATCAGGAATATGTCAATCTCCGCCTTAAATATATCCATTAATTAAATTAAACAATCTAAGTAGCTCACAGGTTGACGATATGTTGTAGACGTCAACAACAAGGAACAATATTTGTCTACAGAAAAAGCACTGCTCAGATCCCACAACGTCCTAATCTAAAACCCTTAACTTTTGCAAAGTTCTGAAAGAGCCAAGAGTTATCAGATGTCAGAGCAAGAAAATAACTTACAGATATGTATGTGTGAGAAGTAACTGCAGATGCTGGATTAAACCGAAGATAGGCACAACATGCTGGAGTAACTCAGCGGGACAGGCAGCGTCTCTGGAAATAAGGAATGGGTGATGTTTCGGTTCGAGACCCTTCTTCATCAGAAGAAGGTCTCCACAGCCGTCAGTGGCAATGAATTCCACAGATTCACCCTCTGACTAATGAAATTCCTTCTTATCTTTTTAAAGCTACGTCCTTTTATTCTGAGGCTGTGCCCTCTGGTCCTAGACTCTCCCACTAGTGGAAACATCCTCTCAACATTCACTCTATCTAAGCCTTTCACTATTCTGTAAGTTTCAATGAGGTCCCCATCTCATCCTTCTAAACCCCAGCGAGTACAGGCCCAGTGCCGACAAACGCTCGTTATATGATTGAACAGTGCAGGAGAAATGCAGCAAAGTCAGACATGTCATCTTTTGGATGAGATCTGAACAAGATCTGCTGCCTTTGGTGGGCATAAAGATTCCACTGTACTACTTTTCAAAAGGGCAGAGCCATAATTTTAAGGTGAGAGGGAAGAGATTTAGAGGGGATCTGAAGGGTGAATGTTTCACGTCAGGAGTGTAAGGGGTAATGTAAGTCAATGTAAGGTAGGGGTTGCCAACCATCTCACTCTCAAATACGGGACAAGGTGACGTCCCCACTCATTGCCACAGATGGCTGTGGAGGCCAAGTCATTAGGTATTTTTAAGGCAGAGATAGACAAATTCTTGATTAGAACGGGAGTCAAGGGTTCTGGGGAGAAGGCAGGAAAATGGGATTAGGAGGCAGAGATCAGCCACGATTAAATGACGGAGTAGACTCGATGGCCCGAATGGCCTAATTCTACTCCTATAACTTGTGAACGTGCAGGTTTGTAGGTTAATTGGCTTAGTATCATTGTAAATTGTCCCTCGTGTGAAGGTAGATCGCTGGTCGGCGCGGACTCGGGGGGCGAAGGGCCTGTTTCCGCGCTGTATCTAAACGAAATTAAATTGAACTGAACTGAAGGTACAATGGATTAAACGGCCGTCATTTATGCTGCATTATTCTATAATTCCAGCCCCGAAATGTAAGCACATTGCTGTGATGTTGAGATACGTACGGCATTGAGCCCCTGGTCGCTGATATTCACAACGCAGAGGTCTGACTGATCATCCACACAGTGCCGGCACATCTGTGAAGAACAACAGAGAGGTTGGTGGAGACTAGAATCCCTCCTGGGACAGTGCACAGCTGGGAATGAGACTAGAGCTGCCAACTTCCTCACTCCCACCGCCCCACGTGACCTCACCCAGCCAGCGGCCACGTGCTCCACCAATGGCGGCCGCATGACTGTCCTCTCCTTATGGCGGACGTCTGTGCGTGACGTGGGGAGACTGGTGCACACGCAGCCACCACACGGTCCTTGACAGATCTGGGTCAGGATCCAGTGGCGTGGAGTCCAAGACGACCGGGGACCCTTTTCTGCTGCAGCCTTCATCCATCCGCCTTCCCAGCCGTTGTGACGCTCCACTAAAGTCAGCCATCATCCTCCGCCTGTTCCACCGTTGAGGTCTTGGTTGGATTGCTCTTTGTCAGGGACCTCCCCCTCGACCTTACCGCCATGGGTGACCCTACCAGGAGCGTAGCTCCAGACGGCATCGCTCTCAGGATCTCAGGACCACACAAGCTTCTCCACCACGACAAGGTGACGACCCATGGAGATACATATATAGACGAGCGCATTATATTTGACTTTGAATTATATATTTACTCACCAAGTAATTTCCGTCCAGTACTTTCTCCTTGGGAGGTTTGGCACCCTGTGTAGGTTTGACTGTCGGGCTCGGGGCAGCAATTGTCCTCTGGGTAGGCAGCTTTGGGCCCAGGACAGCCTGGAAATCGTTCTGCTTGGGACTTGACAGAGCCTCCACCCAGTGTCCAGCACCTGTTGACAAAGCACACGCAAACAAGATAGAGAGACGAGGAACTGCAGATGATGCAGTACAATTAAAAACACACAAAGTGCTGGAGTAACTCAGCGGGTCAGGCAGCATCTCTGGAGAACATGGACAGGTGACGTTTCACAGAGTGCTGGAGTAACTCAGCGGGTCAGGCAGCATCGGTGGAGAACATGGATAGGTGACGTTCCAGGTTGGGACTTATTGTGCAGAGGGAGCTGGAAGAGAGGAGGGGGGTTGGACAAAGCCTGAGGTCATCTCCTCATCTCGTGTCTGTGCCCACTAGTTTTAGAATCCTCTACCCTGGGGGAAAAAAAGAACATTTACTTTATCCATGCCCTTCATGATCTTATACACTTCAATTCTCTACACTACAGTAAGGACACCACCCCACTTTCCTATGCTCCAAAGTACAAAGTCCCAGCCTAACCATCTTCTCCATGTGACTCAAGCCCACAAGCCAAAGACGGTAAAACAAAGAAAACATAGACAATAGGTGCCATTAGACCCCACAGAACCCCAGGGTTCCTGGGAACTCCGGTTGAGAAACGTTGCTGTGGATGGAGTTAGAGTTCAATTTCACAAGCTCACAAGTAGACTTAGGCATTCTGTAAGAGTTAATTCTTTGGAAACCATTTTGTGCTAACTATGGCAGACATTTTAAGCTGAATGTGCTATTATACTGAATATACTCCCGTGGGAAGGCTGAAGGTTCTCGACCCGAAACGTCACCCATTCCTTCTCTCCTGAGAAACTGCCTGACCCGCTGAGTTACTCCAGCATTTTGTGAATAAATACCTTCGATTTGTACCAGCATCTGCAGTTATTTTCATACACTCCCGTGGGAAGTCGGCCTTCACAGTACCAGACATCTGCAGATAATAACTTGCTTCCCAAGGTTTAAAAGTTGTTTTTCAGGGTTTGTTGAGGACTGGACATTCCAATGTTCTGAACTAGATGCTATGGTGCCTCCTTATCGCACAATGGTGCCTCTCTAATCATCTTAGCTATGCAACTCCTCTTTACTCCTGTTTGACTCCCTAACAATTAAAGGAACCATACTATGGGAACTCTACTATGTTATTGTTAAGACTGGCTTATGTCATGTAACTGTGGAAAATTACTGAACTGTGGAAAACTACTGGATGTGCTTTTAGTGCTGCTTTGGGCTGTATAAACATTGCCTGTATTCGGGGTATTCTTCGAGAGGACAGAAGCAGGTGCCTGAGTGAACAGCAGTGCACTCAGGTCTCTGTGTCTTCTCCCACCGGTGTTAAAGTTAAAAGTTTTAACTGAGTCTTGTGTTCTTTGAATTATTTCATAGATAAGTCTAGGCGACTTTCACAATTCGGCCCATCGAGTCTACTTGAGAGGAGGATACAGCCGTACAGCCGTGAGGGCAAAGGGAGCGTAGTAGGGGACTGAGGACGCATTCTTGCACTGCACTTGGGTACAGACTCAATTTGGATTTGTTTTGGTACTGAGTTTAATTACTCTGAATAAATATGCGCTGCTGTGTGGAGATGCTGTTTCTGCATTGTTATCTAAGTTGATGGAAAGTTTGGGAATATAGATATTTTTATGAGGAGCTTTGGGTGTCCTTCAAGATAAATGACAGGGTTAAAATACAGGAATAGCAACCAATTTTAGATTTAGATTTAGATTTTTTAGATTTAGAGATACAGCGTGGAAACAGGCCCTTCGGCCCACCGAGTCTGCGCCGCCCAGCGATCCCCGCACATTAACACTATCCTACACACACTAGGGACAATTTTTACATTTACCCAGTCAATTAACCTACATACCTGTACGTCTTTGGAGTGTGGGAGGAAACCGAAGATCTCGGAGAAAACCCACGCAGAAACCGAAGATCCCGGAGAAAACCCACGTACAAACTCCGTACAGACGGCGCCCGTAGTCAGGATCGAACCTAAGTCTCCGGTGCTGCATTCGCTGTAAGGCAGCAACTCTACCGCTGCGCCACTGTGCCGCACAATTGCAGTATATTTAATAGGATTTAATAGAAATCTGAGGGGTCACTTTTTCTACACAAAAGTTTGTGGGTGTATGGAACGAGCTGCCAGAAGAGGTCATTGAGGCAGGGACTATCACCTTTAAGAAAGTTAGACAGGTACATGGATAGGACAGGTTTTGGAAGGATAGAAGCCAAACGCAGGCAGGTGGGACTGGTGTAGCTGGGACATGTTGGCCAGCGTGGGCAAGTTGGGCCAATTTCCACACTGTGTGACACTAACTCTATGACAATGACAGGCTTGTTCCTATTGAACCAGGGCTTCAGGAAGTATTTATATACATTCTTGTTCTCCTTACCCATGAAGGATATACATGCATTTGAGGGAGAGTTTTACTCCTGATTCCTGAGACTGTGTACACAGTTAGGATTCTGGGAATCTTTCATTGTTACCAAGTGCGGTGAGTTGAAACAGTGCCCCCAAGATTAATCTGTGGAATTCATTGCCACAGAAGGATGTGGAGGCCGTCAATGGATATTTTTAAGGCAGAGATAGATGGACTCTTGATTAGTACGGATGTCAGGGATTACGGGGAGCAGGAGAATGGGGTTAAGAGGGTGAGATAGATCAGCCATGAGTGAATGGCGGTGTAGACTCGATGGGTCAAATGGCCAGATTCTGCTCCTATCACTTATGAACTAATCATGATTGTTGGAGCCATTTGTGTTTGGACTGGCTGCTGTTAGCATGTTATGTTATTTTGTTTAGATATATCTTGCCGTATTATTTTATACACTTGGGGGTGGACGTTTGATGTATAAGGTGGTATATATATATGGATACAGGGACTGAGAGGAGTTAGGTACAGTGAGGGAGAGTATATAGTTCTTAACAGACCTGCGAACAGAGCTGTGAGCAGATGGGGGAACAGAGCAGCCAGCTACGACTTGTATGCAAAATAAGTACAGTCTGGTATGGTCATCTCCTTGTTTGTACAACTACTTCAATTAACAACTAATTGAACTGGAAAAACAACTCGATGATCTCTCTGTTGGGGCTTGCGTTAAGATCACTCAAGATGCATTCAAGAGAGAGCTAGATAGAGCTCTTAAAGATAGCAGAGTCAGGGGGTATGGGGAGAGGGCAGGAATAAGGTACTGATTGAGAATGATCAGCCATGATCACGGTGAATGGCGGTGCTAGCTCGAAGGGCCGAATGGCCTCCTCCTGCACCTATTGTCTATTGTCACTCCCACTCCCTGTAGAGTAACGGCAATTAGACAAGAGTTTACTGGAAAAGACTGAACGTTGCCTTTACAATGATGCTCCAGGTGGAAGTTACTCTGATTTAGAGGTGGATGTAGAAACATGGAAAATAGGTGCAGGAGGAGGCCATTCGGCCCTTCGAGCCAGCACCGCCATTCACCGTGATCATGGCTGATCATCCACAATCAGTAACCTGTGCCCAACTTCTCCCCATATCCCTTGATTCCTCTAGTCCCCAGAGCTCTATCTAACTCTCTCTTAAATTCATCCAGTGATATGGCCTCCATTGCCCTCTGTGGCAGAGAATTCCACAAATTCCCAACTCTCTGGGTGAAAAAGTTCCTTCTCACCTCAGTTTTAAATGGCCTCCCCTTTATTCTTAGACTGTGGCCCCTGGTTCTGGACTCCCCCAACATTGGGAACATTTTTCCTGCATCTAGCTTGTCCAGTCCTTTTATAATTTTATACGTTTCTATAAGATCCCCTCTCATCCTTCTAAACTACAGTGAATACAAGCCTAGTCTTTTTCAATCTTTCCTCGTTTGACAGTCTCACCATCCCAGGGATCAATCCAGTGAACCTACGCTGCACTGCCTCAACAGCAAGGAGGTCCTTCCTCAAATTAGGCAGGTGGAGGGGGCAGGGGTATAATCAAGGAATGGAACATGAGCCAACAGGACTTGTAACAGTCACAGTGGCCCTGGAAAGAAATTATAAAATGGGAGTGCTTACTTTGGTATCCTCTCTTGAAGATCTTTCTCACTGGAAAGCAGTCCATTGCAGCTCTGCAGCCATCATCAAGCCTATATTGGCTCTTGAAAGTCATTCTGCAAAACAAGGGGAATAAGCAATTTATATTTCCACAGCACTTTTATATCCCCACTAGACCAAGTGGACCCGTTGGGCCCAAACCTCTCCTGTATTGGTGCAGCACCCCATCCTCTCCCCTCTTCCCCCCTCCCTCCCTCCTCCCTTCTCCTCCCTTCTCCCCCCTTCCCCCCTCCCTCACTCCCCCCTCCCTCCCTCCCTCCTCCCCTCCCCATCCCCTCCTTTTAAACTTTAAAATGTGAATAACTTAAAAAATATAACACCAATTTCAATAAAACTACTTGCATTATCACTAAAGTGACAATGGAGAGTAAGGTGGGCGTAAAATTGTCGCGCTATCGTGTACCGTTTTGGCTGAAGTTCAGTCACAAACAAGATAACAAACGAGAGTTTTAGTATATAGATTGCGATGTTCCTTTGAACTGTCCAGTGAAAGAAGTGACATTGGCATAGAGCCACTGTTCAAAGTTCAGGTTTATTGTCACATCCACAAGTACAGTGAGGTTTCTTCAGTCTGAAGAGAGGTCCCGACCCAAAACATCACCTATCCATTTTCTACAGAGATGCTGCCTGACCTGCCTGAGTTACTCCAGCATTTTGTGTCTATCGTTGGTCTAAACCAGCATCTGCAGTTCCTTTAACTAACATGTTTTATTTATTTGTGGGGTTTTTCAGCATCCACAGTTCTCCTGACTCCTGACTGACATCCTGCCCGGGATTGTCTTCTTCCTAACTCCTCAGATGGGGAGTTTGTGCCGGACTCTCTTTGGTGCTGGCAACGCAAGTGCCGGCAAGCAAAAAAGTTAAAAGTGGTACAAAGCCTCACGAGGACTCATGAGGAAGAGGGCAGGTAAGAAAAGGAAAATAACTTGGATAAGATGTTGGTGAGACCGCATTTAGAGTATCGTGTTCAGTTCTGGGCACCATGTTATAGGAAAGATGTTGTCAAGCAGGAAAGGGTACAGAGAAGATTTACGAGGATGTTGTCAGGACTAGAGGATGTGAGCTATAGGCAGAGGTTGAGTAGGCTGGGACGCTATTCTTTGGAGTGCAGGAGGATGAGGGATGATCTTATAGAGTTGTATAAAATCATGAGAGAAATAGATCGGGTGGATGCACAGTCTCTTGCCCAGATTAGGGGAATCGAGGACTAGAGGACATAGGTTTAAGGTGAAGGGAAAAAAAATTAATAGGAATCTGAGGGGTAACTTTTTCACACAAAGGGTGGTGGGTGTATGGAACAAGCTGACAGTTGAGGCAGGGACTATCCCAACGTTTAAGAAGCAAATAGACAGGTACATGGATAGGACAGGTTTGGAGGGATATGGAGCAAACACAGGCAGGTGGGACTGGTGTAGCTGGGACACGTTGGCCGGTGTGGGCGTTGGGCCGAGGGGCCTGTTTCTACACTGTATCACTCTATGACTGAAATCTACTCGCCTCATAAAACGGAATCATCCCTGGTGTAGATGCCGGCTTTATTGTGGAGCATAAGAACGATGACCCTCACATTGAGACATGATAAGAAAGGACATTTGTTCAATAACCCAGAGGTCGTAGTACACCATGCAATCTGTTCCACTATTGCATTTGTTGGCACGGTGGCGCAGCGGTAGAGTTTCTGCCTCACAGCGCCACAGACCCGGGTTCTATTCTGACTACGGATGCTGTCCGTACTGAGTTTGTACGTGCTCCCCGTGACCTGCGTGGGTTTTCTTTGGAATCTCTGGTTTCTTCCACAATCCAAAAACTTACAGGGTTGTAGGTTAATTTTCTTGGTATAAATGTAAAATTGTCCCTAGTGTGTGTAGGATAACGTTAGTGTGCAGGGATCGCTGGCCAGCACGGACTCAGTCGGCCGAAGGGCCTGTTTCCATGCTGTACCTCTGAAGTCTAAAGTGAACTAAATTAGGTCATGGCTGATTCTCAAATGATGGACACACAGAGTGGTTTAGGTTTATTATTGCCATGTGTACTGAGGTACAGTGAAAAGCTTTGTTTTACATATTTTCCAATCAGATCAGATAAAAAATATACAGAAATACAATCAAGTCAAACACAAGTACAAAAGGTAGAGCAAAGGGGAAGATACAGAGTGCAGAATATAGACAAAGTCCAATGCCCACAATGGGGGAGAGGTGAATCGGACAGTACCCTAGCGTTTTGAAGGGTTGTTCAGAAGCCTGGTAACAGAGGGGAAGACGCTGTTCAACCTTCTGTAACTTCTGCCAGATGGCAGCAGGAAGAAGGAATGACCGGGGGTGGGACAAGTCTTTGATTATGTTGGCTGCTTTTCCCAGGCAGCTTGGTGTAGGTAGAGTGCAGAGGTGGGGACGTCTGGTCCATGCGATGGGCTGGGCTACATCTACAACTCTCTGTGGGTTTTCAGTGGTCATGGGCCTAGCTGATCCCAAAGCAAGTTGTGCTACGACCAGACAGGTTGCATTCTGTGGTGCATACACAGCAAAGCTGTCCTTGTTGTGCTGTCAAGGAAAGAAAACAGAATAATGCTTGGAAAAGAGAGAAATGAAATTCCTCTTATGTTGCAAAACATACTTGGCTGATAAAGTATGATTAGGATCATGATGATTATGAAATGGGTCAATAGTTCAACCTGGTTATAAAGGTGACCGCCATCTTGCTCTGTCACAGCATGTTATTGTGATGTCTGTGTCACTGAGGGTTATCTGTCCAGATTAGTTATGAGATTTTTTTTTCTGCTTGAATATTTCAACCAGCACAACGGTTTTGAAAATTGAAAGTTTGCAGAGCCTGGATGTGCAAGGCGAGCGAGAATCCCACATGTTTAAAACACTTCGGCTCCTGCCCCTCCTGCAGCACTTCCCTCTCAGAGGAGTTACGAGAAGATGAGGCACCAGCGCAACAAGAAGACCTGCCACGAATTTAAGAATGAATGGGCCGCCAAATACCCATGTATTCAACCCGTCCCGGAGTGTGTGCAGAACTTTTACTGTATGGTGTGTGAAGTCTACCTGAGCTGTGCCCGATGTGGGGAGAAAGATATCACCAAGCATCTGAGCACCTTGTATCACTGCAGGAAATCTGAAACACAAAACCCAGTCTACAGGGAGAAGGATATGATTGAAACCGTTCTGGGTGAAGTTGCCAAATTGGGTGAAAAGATTTATGTCTATCTCTACAAGGTAGTGAGTATTTATCTGAGCTAACCGTGTCGGCCGGTCTGGTTTGAGATCAAAAACAAGATCATTTTGTCTTCCAAATGGGTCGACTAAATTGTCACTCGATATAATGCCATTGTGACATCTTGTCTCATGCAGCACAGAAATAAACCCTTCGGCCCAACTCCCCCATGCCGACCCAAGATGTCCATATGACATCTGAAGGAAGATATGAAGAAAGACTGGATAGACTCGGCTTGTACTCGCTGGAATTTAGAAGATTGAAGGGGGATCTTATAGAAACTTACAAAATTTTTAAGGGGTTGGACAGGCTAGATGCAGGAAGATTGTTCCCGATGTTGGGGAAGTCCAGAACAAGGGGTCACAGTTTAAGGATAAGGGGGAAGTCTTTTAGGGCCGAGATGAGAAATTTTCTTTTTCACACAGAGAGTTGGATGATCAGCCATGATCATATTGAATGGCGGTGCAGGCTCGAAGGGCCGAATGGCCTACCCCTGCACCTATTTTCTATGTTTCTACGTCCCATCTATGCTAGTTCCATTTGCCCACATTTGGCTCATAACCTTTCCTATCCATGCACCTGCCCAAATATTGTTTTTTAAATGTTGTTATAATACCTGCAACAGCCACTTCCTCTGGCAGCTTGTTCCATACACCCACTACCCTCTGTGTAAAATAGTTGCCCCTCACCTTAAACCGACGTCCCCTAGTTCTTGATTCCCCGACCCCAGGGAGATTACATTTGGTTTCACGCCTCAAGAATAGCAGAACTTGCAACCAGGTCATTGAAAACGATATAAATATTCTCAATCAGAATGATGATCTTTGCGTTATTTCATATCCAAGATCCTGTAGTTGTATAGCGATAGCAAAACAGACTCGTATAAATCTATACTATAGAAAGAGATCCATTGGCCTGTCGTACCAACGCCAAAGAGTTGTTGACATAAATATTATTTTGCTGCATTCATCTGCAGCCATGTATTGCAATAAATATAAGTCAGGAAGTCACAATGCAGCTTTATAGAACTTTGGTCAGGCTGCATCTGGAGTATTACATGCAGTTCTGGTCGCCCCCATTACAGGAAGGATGTGGAGGCTTTGGAGAGGGTGCAGAAGAGGTTCACCAAAATGATGCCTAGATTCGGGGGTATTAACTACAGAGAGAGGTTGGACAGACTTGGGTTATTTTTGCTGGATGTTGAGGGGAGGTAGAGGGGGAGACCTGATGGAGGTATATGAGAGGCATAGATCGAGTAGACAGTCAAAACCTTTTCCCCAGGAAGGAAATAACAAATACCACACAGAGGCTGGTGGGTGCATGGAACAAGCTGCCAGAGGAGGTACAGTAGTTGAGGCTGGGACTATCCCATCGTTCAAGAAACAGTTAGACAGGTACATGGATGGGACAGGTACCAAGCGCAGGGACATGTTGGCCGGTGTGGGCAAGTTGGGCCGAAGGGTCCATTTCCACACTGTATCACTCTATGACTCTATCACAGGGCGCAACCTTTAAGGTGAAAGTGGCATGGTTTAAAGACGTTTACTAGGTTAATTCCCGGAATGGTGGGACTGTCATATGTTGAAAGACTGGCGCGACTAGGCTTGTATACACTGGAATTTAGAAGGATGAGAGGGGATCTTATCGAAACGTATAAGATTATTAAGGGGTTGGACACGTTAGAGGCAGGAAACATGTTCCCAATGTTGGGGGAGTCCAGAACCAGGGGCCACAGTTTAAGAATAAGGGGTAGGCCATTTAGAATGGAGATGAGGAAAAACTTTTTCAGTCAGAGAGTTGTAAATCTGTGGAATTCTCTGCCTCAGACGGCAGTGGAGGCCAATTCTCTGAATGCATTCGAGAGAGCTAGATAGAGCTCTTAAGGATAGCAGAGTCAGGGGGTATGGGGAGAAGGCAGGAACAGGGTACTGATTGAGAATGATCAGCCATGATCACATTGAATGGCGGTGCTGGCTCGAAGGGCCGAATGGCCTACTCCTGCACCTATTGTCTATTGTCTATTATACAGGGAATGGTGAGTGTTTGGAACGTACTGGTGAGGTTAGTGGTGGAGGCAGATATGATAATGCCGTTTAAGAGACTTGGACATGCAGAGAACAGAGGGATATAGATTATAATACGCAGGCAAATATGCAGAGAACAGAGGGATACAGATTATATGCAGGCAAATAAGAGTTGATCTTGGCATCATCTTCAGCACAGGCATTGTGGGGTGAAGGGCTTGTACTTGTGTTATAATGTTCTATGTTCTAAATCTATTTGCTCATACAGGTATGTTAAATGTGGTAAAGGTTTCGGCGTTCACCACCCATTTTAGGCAGAAAACTCTGGACTGCCACTACATTTTGGATGGAAAAAAACCCATTCCACCATGTCCCTCCAAACCCACCATGACTAATGTTTCTGCCTCCTAGTTTTGTTCCTGCACTGAGGGAAATAAATTCCTTCTTATCCATGAAACTGTAAAACTGTTAAATAATTAATTAACCCCTGCTCCTTGTACAATATCATGTCTAGCATGTCAAGGTTGAACATGAGGCTGTTAGACAATAGACAACAGGTGCAGGAGTAGGCCTTTCGGCCCTCGAGCCAGCACCGCCATTCACTGTGATCATGGCTGATCATCCACAATCAGTACCCCGTTCCCGCCTTCTCCCCATATCCCTTGACTCCGCTATCTTTAAGAACTCTATCTAACTCTCTCTTGAAAGCACTGTTCTAAGAATTTTTTAATGAAATGGAACACAAAAGCACACCGTGCAGAGCTCTGGGGTGTTGGAAGGCAGAGGGATCTAGGATTTATTTAGGATCAAGAGTCAAGAATGTTTTATTGTCAGAGGGCCCAGATAGAACAATGAAATTCTTACTTGCTGCAGCATAACAGCACAACATCCAGGATCATTGTAATCATGTATTATCTTTCTGCTGACTGGTTAGCATGCAACAAAAGCTTTTCACTGTACCTCGGTACATGTGTAAATAAACTAAACTGAACTGAAAAATAAGGAATACAAGCACATAATTCCCTGAAAGTGGCCACGTGGGTAGATAGGGTGGCGACGAAAACTTTTGACAAGTGGGCTTTCATCTGTCAGGGAATTGAGTATAGAAAGACACAAAATGCTAGAGTAACTCAGCAGATCAGGCAGCATCCTTGGAGAAAATGCCAATTGAGTATAGAAGTTAGAACATTATGTTACGGTTGCACAAGACGTTGGTAAGGCTGGGTTTGGTGTATTGTGGTCAGTTTTGGCCACCCTGCTCCAGGACAGATGTCATGAAGTTGGAAAAAGTGCAGGGAAGATTTACCAGCTTGTTGCCAGGACTCGAGATTCTGACCTGTCGGGAGAGGGTCGGCAGGCTAGGAATTTATTCATTGGAGCGCAGGAGGCCTGGGGGTGATGTCACAGAGGTGTATAAAATCATGAGCAGAATAGATAGGGTGAATGCATGGAGTCTTTTACCCAGAGTAGGGGAATCAAGAACCAAAGGCAGACACAAAATGCTGGAATAACTCAGCGGGTCAGGCAGCATCTCGGAAGAAAAGGAATGGATGACATTTCGGGTCAAGACCTGAAATCAAGGAATCAAGACCAGTTAGCCTGACATCGGTGGTGGGGAAGATGCTGGAGTCAATGATTAAAGAGGTAATAACGGCGCATTTGGATAGCGGTAAAAGGATTGGTCCAAGTCAGCATGGATTTATGAAGGGGAAATCCTGCTTGACTAATCTTCTGGGATTTTTGAGGATGTGACAAGTAAAATGGATGAAGGAGAGCCAGTGGATGTGGTGTATCTAGACTTTCAGAAAGCCTTTGATAAGGTCCCGCATGGGAGATTGGTGAGTAAAATTAGAGCACATGGTATTGGGGGAAGGGTATTGACATGGATAGAGAATTGGTTGGCAGACAGGAAGCAAAGAGTGGAAATAAACGAGTCCTTTTCAGAATGGCAGGCAGTGGCGAGTGGAGTGCTGCAAGGCTCGGTGCTGGGGCCGCAACTATTTACAATATATATTAATGATTTGGATGATGGAATTAGAAGTAACACTAGCAAGTTTGCAGATGACACAAAGCTGGGTGGCAGTGTGAACTGCGGAGGATGTTAGGAGGTTGCAGGGTGACTGGGACAGGTTGAGTGAGTGGGCGGATGCGTGGCAGATGCAGTATAATGTAGATAAATGTGAGGTTATCCACTTTGGCGGCAAAAATAAGGAGGCAGATTATTATCTCAATGATGTCAGATTAGGTTAAGGGGAAGTGTAACGAGACCTTGGTGTCCTTGTACACCAGTCACTGAAAGTAAGCGTGCAGGTACAGCAGGCAGTGAAGAAAGCTAATGGCATGTTGGCCTTCATAACGAGAGGATTTGAGTACAGGAGCAAAGAAATCCTTCTACAGTTGTGTTGGGCCCTGGTGAGACCACATCTGGAGTATTGTGTGCAGTTTTGGTCTCCTAGTTTGAGGAAGGAGGTCCTTGCTATTGAGGCAGTGCAGCGTAGGTTCACGAGGTTAATCCCTGGGACGGAGGGACTGTCATATGAGGAAAGATTGGAAAGACTGGGCTTGTATTCACTGCAGTTCAGAAGGATGAGAGGGGATGTTATATAGGCGTATAAAATTATAAAAGAACTAGACAAGCTAGATGCAGGAAAAATGTTCCCAGTGTTGGAGGAGTCCAGAACCAGGGGTCGCAGTCTTAGAATAAAGGGGAGGCCATTTAAAACTGAGATGAGAAGAAACTTTTTCACCCAGAGGGTTGTGAATTTGTGGAATTCTCTGCCACAGAAGGCAGTGGAGGCCAATTCACTGGATGAATTTAAAAGAGAGTTAGATAGAGCTCTAGGGACTAGCGGAATCAAGGGATGTGGGGAGAAGGCAGGCATGGGTTACTGATTGTGGATGATCAGCCATGATCACAATGAATGGCGATGCTGGCTCGAAGGGCCGAATGGCCTCCACCTGCACCTATTTTCTATTTTTAAGGTGCACACACCTTCATTGTCCACATCTTCATTATCCCTTCTTCGCCAGGTGCCCACAACTTCACTGTTCTCCCTTCACCAGGTGCACAGCATCACTATCCCCCATTCTCCAGGTGAGCACACCTTCACTGCCCCTCCCCCTTCACCAGGTGCCCACGCCTTTACTGCCCCCCGTTCACTAGGTGCCTGCAACTTTACTCACCCCCCTTCACCAGGTGCATAGACTTGACTGTACCCCCTTCACCAGGTGCCCACACCTTTACTGGCCACGTTCACCAGGTGCCCACACCTTTACTGCCCCTCCCCCCATCACCATTGCCCACACCTTTAGTGCCCTCCGTTCATCAGGTACACAGACTTGACTGTACCCCCTTCACCAGGTGCCCTCACCTTTACTTGCCCCCTTCACCAGGTGCCCATGTCTTTACTCGCCCCCTTCACCAGGTGCCCACACCTTTATTGCCCTCCTGTTCACCAGGTGCCCACACCTTTACTGCCCCTCCCCCCTTAACCAGGTGCCCACACCTTCACTGCCCCCCATCACCAGGTGCCCTCACCTTCACTGCCCCCCATCACCAGGTGCCCACATCTTCACTGCCCCCTTCACCAGGTGCCCCCTTCAATAGACAATAGACAATAGGTGCAGGAGTAGGCCATTCAGCCCTTCGAGCCAGCACCGCCATTCAATGCGATCATGGCTGATCACTCTCAATCAGTACCCCGTTCCTGCCTTCTCCCCATACCCCCTCACTCCGCTATCCTTAAGAGCCCACACCTTTACTGCCCCCTATCACCAGCTGCCCACACCTTCACTGCCCCCCATCACCAGGGGCCCACACCTTCACTGCTCCCTTCGCCAGGTGCCCACACCTTTACTGCCCCTCTCCTCCTTCACCAGGTGCCCACACCTTCACTGCCCCCCCCTTAACCAGGTACACACACTCCACTGTACCCCTTCACCAGGTGCCCACACCTTTACTGCCCCCCCCTTAACCAGGTACACACACTCTACTGTACCCCCTTCATTATCCCTACTTCGTAAGGTACCCACAACTTCACTGTTCTCCCTTCAGCAGGTGCACATCATCACTATCCCCATTCTCCAGGTGCCCACACCTTCTCTGTCCCCCCCTTCACCAGATGCCCACACCTTCACTGCCCCCCTTCACCAGGTGCCCTCACCTTCACTGCCCCCCCCTTCACCAGGTGCCCCCACCTTCACTGCCCCCCTTCACCAGGTGCCCTCACCTTCACTGCCCCCCCTTCACCAGGTGCCCCCACCTTCACCAGGTGCCCCCACCTTCACTGCCTCCCCTTCACCAGGTGCCCACACCTTCACTGCCCCCCCTTCACCAGGTGCCCTCAACTTTAGTCCCCCCTTCAATAGACAATAGACAATAGGTGCAGGAGTAGGCCATTCAGCCCTTCGAGCCAGCACCGCCATTCAATGCGATCATGGCTGATCACTCTCAATCAGTACCCCGTTCCTGCCTTCTCCCCATACCCCCTCACTCCGCTATCCTTAAGAGCTCTATCCAGCTCTCTGTTGAAAGCATCCAACGAACTGGCCTCCACTTCTGAGGCAGAGAATTCCACACCTTCACCACTCTCTGACTGAAAAAGTTCTTCCTCATCTCCGTTCTAAATGGCCTACCCCTTATTCTTAAACTGTGGCTCCTTGTTCTGGACTCCCCCAACATTGGGAACATGTTTCCTGCCTCTAATGTGTCCAATCCCCTAATTATCTTATATGTTTCAATAAGATCCCCCCTCATCCTTCTAAATTCCAGTGTATACAAGCCCAATCGCTCCAGCCTTTCAACATACGACAGTCCCGCCATTCCGGGAATTAACCTAGTGAACCTACGCTGCACGCCCTCCATAGCAAGAATATCCTTCCTCAAATTTGGAGACTAAAACTGCACACAGTACTCCAGGTGCGGTCTCACCAGGGCCCGGTACAACTGTAGAAGGACCTCTTTGCTCCTATACTCAACTCCTCTTGTTATGAAGGCCAACATTCCATTGGCTTTCTTCACTGCCTGCTGTACCTGCATGCTTCCTTTCATTGACTGATGCACTAGGACACCCAGATCTCGTTGAACTCCCCCTCCTCCTAACCTCCTTCATCAGGTACCCTCACCTTTACTCCTCCCCCCTTCACCAGGTGCCCTCACCTTTACTGCCCCCCTTAACTAGATACACGCACTCCACTGTCCTCCCTTCACCAGGTGCCCCCATACCTTTACTGCCCCTGCCTTCACCAGGTGCCCACACCTCCACAGTCCCCCCCCCTTCACCAGGCCCCCACACCTTTACTGCCCCCCTTCACCAGGTGCCCACACCGCCTCTGTCCCCCCCTTAACCAGGTGTACACACTCCACTGTCCTCCCTTCACCAGGTGCCCATACCTTTACTGCCCCTCCCCTTCACCATGTGCCCACACCTATACTGCCCCTCCTTCACCAGGTGCCCACACCTTCACTGTCCCCCCCTTAACCAGGTACACACTCCACTGTACCCCTTCACCTGGTGCCCTCATCTTTACTCACCCGCCCTTCACCAGGTGCCTATACCTTTACTGCCCCACCTTAACCAGGCACACACACTCCACTGTACCCCCTTCACTGCCCCCCACCGTCACCCAGTGCACATATCTTCATTTTCCCTTCTTCGCTAGGTACCCACAACTTCACTGTTGTCTCTTCACCAGGTGCACATCATCACTATCCCCATTCTCCAGGTGCCCACACCTTCCCTGTCCCCCCTTCACCAGGTGCCCACACCTTCACTGCCCCCCCCCTTCACCAGGAGCCCTCACCTTTACGTCCCCCCTTAATTAGATACACACACTCCACTGTCCTTCCTCCACCAGGTGCCCCCTTATCTTTACTGCCCCTCTCCCTTCACCAGGTGCCCCCACACCTTTACTGCCCCCCTTCACCAGGTGCCCACACCTCCACTGCCCCCCATTCACCAGGTATACACACTCCACTGATGTATCCTCTTCATCAGGTGCCCACACCTCCACTGCCCCCCCAACCAGGTACACACACGCCACTGTACCCCCTTCACCAGGTGCCCACACCTGGCATCCAAACCGTGCGTGCATCGCAACCTCTCTCCCCCCCCCGCCCCCCTCCTTTACCTGTTCTGTCTGACAGACGGGATGTTACACCTAAACCTCCTGCCGCCTGCTGCGTTACGGGTTGAATGTTGCCTGTATTGGAACTGTCGCCATCACAGCGCCGCCCGCTGCTTGGGTCGGTAACTATGGCAACCGCCGGCGATGGCCGCCGGGAGGGAGGGAGCGCGGTGGACTCTGGGTGGTGTGTGTGTGTTTGTGTGTCTGAAGGAGGGTCTCGACCCGAAACGTCGCCCATTCCTTCTCTCCCGAGATGCTGCCTGCCCCGCTGAGTGACTCCAGCTTTTTGTGAATAAATACCTTCGTGTGTGTGTGTGTGAGGCTTCTCCCATGCCCTACCGGACTACAATACCCAGAAGGCTCCGCGGCGGGCGCCCGTCGACGTTCACCGGCGCGCGCGCGCAAGGCCCTTCTGGGAGGCGGAGTTTTAAAACGAGCGCGCACGCGCAAGCGCACTTCCGACCGCGGGCTCTGTGACGTGGCGGGGACGGGGCGGCCGCCCATTGGCCGGCCTGCAGCGCGCGCGCCCGCGCCTCAGTCCCCCCCTCCCCCTCCCCCACACACTCACACAACAATGGCGTCGAGGGCGACCAAGAACGGTTTCCTGTCCAAAGTAAGTCCTCTTATTGCCGCATGCCCGGCCGGGCCTCTACTCCGTCTAGTGTCTAGCCTGGGGAGAAGGCAGGAACGGGGTACCGATTGAGAATGATCAGCCATGATCACAGTCATTGAATGGCGGTGCGTACATGCTCGTAGGGCCGAATGGCCTCCTCCTGCACCTATTGTCTACTGTCTACACCTGGAGATGTGCAGATGTCTGTGTGCAGATGTCTGTGTGCAGATTTGGTCTCCAAATTTGAGGAAGGCCATCCTTGCAGTGGAGGGAGTGCAGCCCAGGTTAATTCCAGCAGGGATGGCGGGACTGCCGTATGTTGAAAGAACAATGGAGCGACTGGGCTAGGTTTTTGTATACACTGGAATTTAGAAGGATGAGAGGGGATCTTATCGAAACGTATAAGATTATTAAGGGGTTGGACACGTTAGAGGCAGGAAACATGTTCCCGATGTTGGGGGGAGTCCAGAACCAGGGGCCACACAGTTTATGAATACGGGGTCGGCCATTTAGAACGGTGATGAGAAAAACCTTTTTCACTCAGAGAGTTGTAAATCTGTGGAATTCTCTGCCTCAGAAGGCAGTGGAGGCCAATTCACTGGATGCATTCAAGAGAGAGCTAGATAGAGCTCTTAATGAATGCGGAGTCAGGGGATATGGGGCGAAGGCAGGAACGGGTTACTGATTGTGAATGATCGGCCATAATCACATTGAATGGCGGTGTTGGCTCGAAGGGCCGAATGGTCTATTCCTGCACCTATTGTCTATTGACCTGATCCCTGATCCATGCTGCGTTTTCCACTAGTATTTCTGTTTCTGCTTTCTACTGCACAACCGCCAACAGCTGGGCTATCTCGTGCAGGTTTCGCTCGTGTGGGTACTGGTTGCATAAAGGGTCATTTAGATTTTTTATGTGGGCAAGTTTGGTGAGATGATCCATGTCCAAGTTGTCGAGCTGTGACGTGAAGAGTGACAACGTTGGTGCACATCTGGTGGTGTCGGGAAGGATGTTCCACTCTCGGATAGTCCATGGAGAAAGTGACTGGGTAGCTATTTTTGTTTGCTCTAATTCTAGTATAAATAAATGAAGTGACCTGGTGGAGGGGAGGTGTGTGGGAGTCTCTAGCCTGTCTGGACTAGTCTCTAGTCTATATGGTCTAGTCTTTAGCCCGTCTGGTCTAGTCTTTAGCCCGTCTGGTCTAGTCTCCAGCCCCTCTGGTCTAGTCCCCAGCCCCTCTGGTCTAGTCCCCAGCCCCTCTGGTCTAGTCCCCAGCCCCTCTGGTCTAGTCCCCAGCCCCTCTGGTCTAGTCCCCAGCCCCTCTGGTCTAGTCCCCAGCCCCTCTGGTCTAGTCCCCAGCCCCTCTGGTCTAGTCCCAAGCCCGTCTGGTCTAGTCCAGTCTCCAGCCTGTGTGGTCTAAACTCTAGTCTAGTCTAGCCAGTCTGGTCTAATCTTTAGTCTGATCGGTCTAATCTGTCTGGTCCCCAGCCCCTCTGGTCAAGTCCCCAGCCCCTCTGTCTGCTCTCGTCTCTAGTCTGTCTGCTCTAGTCTTTAGTGTAGTCTCTTGTCTCGTCTCTAGTCTGTCTGCTCTAGTCTTTGGTCTAGTCTCTTGTCTAGTCTCTAGCCTGTCTGGACTAGTCTAGTGTCTGGTCTAGTCTAGTCTCTAGTCTGTCTGGTCTAGTCTAGTCTCTAGTCTGTCTGGTCTAGTCTAGTCTCTAGTCTGTCTGGTCTAATCTGTAGTCTAGTCTGTAGTCTGGTCTAGTCTCCAGTCTAGCCTGTCTAGTCTCTAGTCTGTCTAGTCTCTAGCCTGTCTGTTCTAGTCTCTAGTCTGTCTGCTCTAGTCTAGCCTGTCTGCTCTAGTCTAGTCTGTCTGGTCTAGTCTCTAGTCTGTCTGCGCTAGTCTAGTATATAGTCTGTCTGGTCTAGTCTCTAGTCTGTCTGGTCTAGTCCAGTGTCTGGTCTCTAGTCTGTCTGGTCTAGTGTTTAGTTTCTAGTCTAGCTGGTCTGGTCTAGTCTCTAGTCTGTCTGCTCTAGTCTAGTCCCTAGTCTGTCTGGTCTAGATCCCTTAACTGTTTCCCCAGTTTCTCATTCATACCCCACATAGTAAGGGAAATTTCCAGAGGCCAATTAACCTACAAACCTGAGATAGACACATAGGGTGAATCATGTGCAAGAAGGAACTGCAGATGCTGGTTTAAATCGAAGATAGACACAAAGTGCTGGAGTAACTCAGTGGGACAGGCGGCATCTCTGGAGAGAAGGGAAATGGGTGATGTTTCGTTACCTTCAGGTAACTTACAAACTTGCACAGTTTTGGGACGCGAGGAAACTGGAGCACCCGGATGAAACCCACGCGGTCACATGGACCATGTGCAAACTCCACATAGACAGCACCCGAGGTTGGGATGGAACCCCACTGTGAGGCAGCGTCTCTACCAGCTGTGGTACTGCGTCACTCACAACATTCTTACTTGCTGCAGCTGAACAGAACCATTAATGTGAAACAACACAAATAAATATACAGTAATATTATAACTCAATAGTCAATAATGCAATTAATAATCAGTGATTCTGACTTTGGAAGGAGAAAAGGCAGGATTGTTAAAGCCCGCCCGCGCTCTGAAATAACAAACTCCATCAGACACTGATAGTAAAGACACAGCTTTATTACGCTGGCGGGGGTGGGAGAGTCACTGCGAATATGGTTACGTACTTGCCAGCTCCACGTGGCAGTCCCACTCCATGAATTTGTGCCCCGGCAGTATATTTATACACGAGTGGTCACGGGTCCAGCTAATCACACAATCTGCACATTTCTGCACCGGTTCTTATTGTCTAGAACAGACTTGTTGTTCTCTGCTGTACTACTTGGTATCGGGCCTTTCTCCTTTAGTCACAACACCCTTTGCAGTTGTGCACAACAACCTGTTATACTTTACCTAGCATTTCTAAGTAAGTAAAGCAGGCTCACCACGCGCAACATGCAATCTGTACACATTAACTCTTAAACCCCCATCCTCCTCTACAGGGGTAGGGGTTGGGACCTGCATGGTAACTCATCCAGGATGGAGACATTTGATGGCGATCCGTTCCTCAGCCCTCCAAACCCCACCCCCACAGGCTTGGCCAATGCTGCCAATTCCTATGTAAAAGGTTAGATTTTTTTTATTGCTTGTGTATTTAACTTCTCTTGCCTTGGCATTCAGTATGCTTTCATTGCTTCAAAACGTTCAAATTACTTAGGGCTGTTTTTATTTAAAGAAGTCTTGCGTGCTTAAAATTATGTATTTAATAAATGGTATTCACATAAATCTACGGTGGCGCAGCGGTAGAGTTGCTGCCTTACAGCGAATGCAGCGCCGGAGACTCAGGTTCGATCCTGACTACGGGCGCCGTCTGTACGGAGTTTGTACATTCTCCCCGTGACCTGCGTGGGTTTTCTCCGAGATCTTCGGTTTCCTCCCACACTCCAAAGACGTACAGGTATGTAGGTTAATTGGCTGGGCAAATGTAAAAATTGTCCCTAGTGGGTGTAGGATAGTGTTAGTGTGCGGGGATCACTGGGCGGCGCGGACCCGGTGGGCTGAAGGGCCTGTTTCTGCGCTGTATCTCTAAAATCTAAAAAAATCTATTCACTTAACAGTTCAAAAGAGATCAATTGTGTTTAATTATCATTTGTACTGGCAACGAAACTATGACATTGTGGATGTAGTGTATAAGCTTATTCAAATACAATAAACAATAATGTAATAAATCAATAACCAGTAATTCTAGGCTACTGGACCAGAATAGTGCAAGTCAGTAACGCAATGAAAATAAACACCAAACTAGATCATAGTTGCTGATCGTTGTGGATAGTAGTGGATCAGTCTGAAGAAGGGTCTCGACCCGAAACGTTATCCATTCCTTCTCTCCCGAGATGCTGCCTGTCCCGCTGAGTTACTCCAGCATTGTGTGTCTACCTTTGTAGTGGATGGTTTGTTTGTTACTGGTGAAAACTAGAACATATTTTGGGGGAGATGTCGGAAACTCTGTAATCTGTCTGCTTAACCACGCACTGATGCCTTTGCCCTTGATTTACTTGGTCCCTGCTAAAATTCATGGCATGTTCTTGAATGGTCCCGACAAAAACTTCCATTTATTGTAGTGTAGTGCTGGAGTAACTCAGCAGGTCAGGCAGCATCTCTGGAGAGAAGGAATGGGTGACGTTTCACAGAGTGCTGGAGTAACTCAGCGGGTCAGGCAGCATCTCTGGAGAGAAGGAATGGGTGACGTTTCAGATGGAGACCCTTCTTCAGTCTTGGGCGGTATAGAGATAGAATGTAGGGGAATGAGAGAGAGGGCTACGTGAAGTTAGAGAAGTCAATGTTCATAGTGTTGGGGGTATAAGCTTCCCAAGCACCTCATATTTGGGTAGTTTACATCCCAGCATTTTGTGTATCATATCATATATATATACAGCCGGAAACAGGCCTTTTTCGGCCCACCAAGTCCGTGCCGCCCAACGATCCCCGTACATTAACACTATCCTACACCCACTAGGGACAATTTTTACATTTACCCAGCCAATTAACCTACATACCTGTACGTCTTTGGAGTGTGGGAGGAAACCGAAGATCTCGGAGAAAACCCACGCAGGTCACGGGGAGAACGTACAAACTCCTTACAGTGCAGCACCCGTAGTCAGGATCGAACCTGAGTCTCCGGCGCTGCATTCACTGTAAAGCAGCAACTCTACCGCTGCGCTACCGTGTATCTTTGATTTAAACCAGCATCTGCAGTTCTTTCCTACACAGGATGTGGAATAGAAATGGGTAAAGATGCAAAAGGGTTTGATAAGATATTTAAGCATGGATTATTTTCACAGAGCCACCGATTCGGGTGTAGGTTTTAAGTTCAGTGAGTTGACCAAGTGGTTGAGGATTTTTTTCAGTGCTGAGTTGTGAAGATGTGAAATTTTCTGTTGAAAATTATGAATAAAATGGAATAAATGAATGTTTTAGAATCAAAATTGATAATTAAAAAATATATAAATTGATAATTAGACAAATGTTGCCCTGAATGGATGCACAGTGAGCAGGTTGTTTTTCCATAATGAAGTCTGGAATTTGGGAGCGGGATAAGTGGTTATAAGTGAGATGAGATTTGAATCTTTTGAGTTATTCTCCCCATTATTCAATGATCGCTCCATCATTGAGGACATTTGGGGTAGGTCATAAGGTGTGAAAGGAGTGGAATTAAACCATTCGGCCCATCAAGTCTACTCCGCCATTCAATCATGGCTTATCTATCTCCCTCCCAACCCCATTCTCCTGCCTTCTCCCCATAACCCCTAACATCTGTGCTAATCAAGAATCTATCTCAATTCCACAGATTCACCACCCTCTGACTAAAGAAATTCCTCCTCACCTCCTTCCTAAAGGAAAGTCCTTCAATTCTGAGGCTGTGACCTCTAGTCAGAGACCGTTAGACTCTCCCGCTAGTGGAAACATCCTCTCCACGTCCACTCTATCCAAGCCTTTCACTTTGGTACGTTTCAATGAGGTCCCCCCTCATTCTTCCAAAATCCAGCGAGTACAGGCCCAGTGCCGTCAAACGCTCATCATAGGTTAACCCACTCATTCCTGGGATCATTCTTATACACCTCCTCTGGACCCTCTCCAGAGCCAGCACATCCTTCCTCAGATATGGTGCCTAAAATTGTTCTCAATACTCCAAATGCGGCCTGACCAGTGCCTTATAGAGCCTCAGCATTACATCCCTGTTTTTGTATTCTAGCCCCTCTTGAAATAAATGCGTTTGCCTTTCTACCGATTCGACTTGCAGGTTAACTTTTTTGGGAATCCTGCACCAGCACTCCCATGTCTCTTTGTACCTCCGATTTCTGGATTCTCTCCCAATTTAGAAAATAGTATATGCTATTTAGTAGGATACTAGATTTATCGACCCTGTGAGAATCAGTGGAGATTGCATGGGAAGGTGGGTTTGAAGCAGACGTTTGCCTTGGGTCTCATTGGCTTTGGAGGCCGTGGCCCAAATGCAATAGGACTAGGCCAGAATGCCAACTTAGTTGGCATGGACAATGTGGGCCAAAGGGCCTGTTGCTGTGCAGTATGACTCCATGATTGCACAGCAGTTACAGAGGATGCGACATATTGCTGTGTTAGAAACAGAAAATAGGTGCAGAAGGAGGACATTCAGCACTTCGAGCCAGCACCGCCATTCATTGTGATCATGGCTGATCATCCACAATCAGTAACCCGTGCCTGCCTTCTCCCCATATCCCTTGATTCCACTAGCCCCTAGAGCTCTATCTAACTCTCCTTTAAATTCATTCAGTGAATTGGCCTCCACTGCCTTCTGTGGCAGAGAATTCTACAAATTCACAACTCTCTGGGTGAAAAAGTTCCTTCTCACCTCGGTATTAAATGGCCTCTCCTTTATTCTTAGACTGTGGCCCCTGGTTCTGGACGCCCCCAACATTGGGAACATTTTTCCTGCATCTATCCTGTCCAGCCCTTTTATAATTTTATACGTCTCTATAAGATCCCCTCTCATCCTTCTAAATTCCAATGAATATAAGCCTAGTCTTTCCAATCTTTCCTCATATGACAGTTCCGCCATCCCAGGGATTAACCTCGTGAACCCTTCGCTGCACTGCCTCAATAGCAAGGATGTCCTTCTTCAAATTAGGAGACCAAAACTGCACACAATGCTCCAGATGTGGTCTCACCAGGGCCCTGTACAACTGCAGCATGACTCCATAATAGCACAGCAGTTAGGAGGATGCAACATATTTCTGTGTTCTTAATTTTTCCTCTTTTTTTCTCATAGTGGAAGATTGATGACAAGCCAATTAAGATTGATAAGTGGGATGGTGCAGCTGTGAAAAATGCCTTGGACGACGCTGCCAAAAAGGTAGGCAAAGTGAATTTCCTGCAGTTTAACCAGTTCACCTGACTCTGGACAGGTTGTGTGAGTGGGCGTATGCATGGCAGATGCAGTTTAATGTGGATAAGTGTGAGGTTATCCACTTTGGTGGTAAGGATAGGAAGGCAGATTATTATCTGAATCGTGTCAAGTTAGGAAAAGGGGACGTAATAATAATAATAATAATACATTACATTTATATAGCACTTTTCATATACTCAAAGACGCTTTACAGGGATTTAGAGAACAACGTACAACGAGATCTGGGTGCCCTAGTGCATCAGTCACTGAAAGGAAGCATGCAGGTACAGCAGGCAGTGAAGAAAGCCAATGGAATGTTGGCCTTCATAACAAGAGGAGTTGAGTATAGGAGCAAAGAGGTCCTTCTGCAGTTGTACAGGGCCACTGGTGGCCTGGTGGGTAAGGCAAAGCAGCGCCTTTACCACCTTAGACAGCTGAGGAAATTCAGAGTGTGTCTGAGGATCCTTCATTGCTTCTACTCTGGGGCTGTAGAGAGCATCCTGTCCGGCAACATTACAGTCTGGTTTGGGAACAGCTCTGCCCAGGACAGGATGGCCCTGCAGAGAGTAGTGCGTTCGGCAGAACGCACCATGGGAACTACACTCGTTCCCCTGCAGGACCTATACATCAGGAGGTGCAGATCCAGAGCAAGCAAGATCATGAGGGACCCCTGCCACCCCAGTAACGGACTGTTCCAGATGCTACGGTCAGGCAAACGCCTCCGCTGTCACGCTGTGAAAACGGAGAGGATGAGACGGAGTTTCTTCCCACAGGCCATCAGGACTGTCAACTTTTATAACTCCGGAGACTAAATTTATATGCTGTAACTGTAATTCTTTTTTTGTGCACAATCCGCAGGCATTGCCACTTTCATTTCACTGCACATCGTGTATGTGTATGTGACAAATAAACTTGACTTGACTTGACTTGACCCTAGTGAGACCGCACCTGGAGTACTGTGTGCAGTTTTGGTCTCCAAATTTGAGGAAGGATCTTCTTGCTATTGAGGGCGTGCAGCGTAGGTTTACTAGGTTAATTCCCGGAATGGCGGGACTATCATATGTTGAAAGACTGGAGTGACTAGGCTTGTATACACTGGAATTTCGAAGGATGAGAGGGGATCTTATTGAAACATATAAGATTATTAAGGGGTTAGACACGTTAGAGGCAGGAAACATGTTCCCAATGTTGGGGGAGTCCAGAACCAGGGGCCACAGTTTAAGAATAAGGGGTAGGCCATTTAGAATTGAGATGAAGAAAAACTTTTTCAGTCAGAGAGTTGTAAATCTGTGGAATTCTCTGCCTCAGAAGGCAGCGGAGGTCAATTCTTTGAATGCTTTCAAGAGAGAGCTAGATAGAGCTCTTAAGGATAGCGGAGTCAGGGGGTATGGGGAGAAGGCAGGAATGGGGTACTGATTGAGAATGATCAGCCATGATCACATTGAATGGCGGTGCTGGCTCGAAGGGCCGAATGGCCTCCTCCTGCACCTATTGTCTATTGTCTAAGCCAGTAAAAGTCCTGCTTGTTAATGGGTCGCAGTCTGGAACGGTCTGAATATTTTATTCTGCCAGGAAAAGACTAACTTTTCCATGTAGACAAAAACAATATAGAAACTTTCTCTTCTGATCAGCATGCTAAGTGAAAACTAAATGCTGAATTGAAATGTAAATGTAAAATAAAATCTAAATGGTGAATGTAAAATGTAAAAAACATGTAAACTAGTGAAGGAAAAAAAAACTGCGGATGCTGGTTAAAATCGAAGGTAGACAGGAAATGCTGGAGTAACTCAGCGGGTCAGGCAGCATCTCGGGAGAGAAGGAATGGGTGACGTTTCGGGTCGAGACCCTTCTTCAGACTGATGTCTGGGGAGGAGGCAGGACAAAGATAGAATGTAGTTGGAGACAGTAAGACCCCAGCGGTATGAACATTGACTTCTCTAACTTCAGGTAGTCCCTGCTTTCCCTCTCTCTCCCCTCCCCCTTCCCAGTTCTCCCACTAGTCTTACTGTCTCCGTCGACATTCTATCTTTGTCCCGCCCCCTCCCCTGACATCAGTCTGAAGAAGGGTCTCGACCCGAAACGTCACCCATTCCTTCTCTCCTGAGATGGTGCCTGACCCGCTGAGTTACTCCAGCATTTTGTGTCGTCCTTCGATGTAAAACTAGTGAATGCAGTTTCAGGAACTTCTCAGTCAAGTGTAAATTGTAATCTGCCTGCAACACTAACTCGAGTTCCGTCTCTAAATACAATCCTGACTTTGAGTATTTTCCAACTTTAAATGTTTTTTAATTTAATTTACTGTCACGTGTCATTGTTCTCCATTTGAATTCCTCACATTTTGCTTTTTGCCTCTGTCCTAGGTTCTTCTGGAGAAGTACGAGTATGAGGAGAATTACGGGTTGATTGATGGTCGACTCCTCATCTGCACAATCTCCTGCCTCTTTGCGATAGTCGCCCTGATCTGGGACTACATGCATCCTTTTCCAGAGTCAAAGAACGTACTTGCCGGCTGTGTGCTCTCATATCCTTTTATTTGGAAGCGATGTGTCACTTGAGCACTGGTAGAGTCCCACATTTTTAGGATGTGACACTACAAGTACTTGTTTTATGTGCCTTCTATAAGAGGGCATTGTGGTGCAGCGGTAGAGTTGCTGCCTTGCAGCGCCGCAGACCCGGGTTCGATCCTGACTACGGGCGCTGTCTGTACGGAGTTTGCATGTTCTCCCCGTGACGTGCGTGGGTTTTCTCCGACATCTTCGGTTTTCTCCCACACTCCAAAGACGTACAGGTTTGTAGGTTAATTGGCGTCCACGACCGCCCCGACGTGCCGCGGCAGCGTCTTCACCGGCCCCGAATCGCAGGGCTTGGGTCGGCCCGCTGCGGACCTTTCACGCGGCCTGGAACGTGGCAACTTCAACTGCCTGACCGCGGGAGAAGGCGGCAGGGGAAGAGAAAAGACATTCTGGCCTTCCATCACAGTGAGGAGGTGACTGGAGGAGACTCACTGTGATAGATGTTTCTTTTTTTTGTTTTGTGTTGGTTTGTGATTGTGTGTGTGCGTTGTTGCTTATTTTTATTGCTCTTATTGTTGGACTGTGGGTAACGGAATTTCGTCCAGAAGACTTGTTTTTTTGGATGACAATAAACGTTATTCTGATTCTGATTCTGAAATGTAAAAATTGTCCTGAGTGTGTGTAGGATAGTGTTAATGTGCGGGGATCACTGGTTGCCGCGGACCCGGTGGGCCGAAGGGCCTGTTTCCGATCTGTATCTCTAAAGTACTTGTACAGGCCATTCACTGCTGTACATTGGGAAACATGGCTGGAAATTGTGCAGCCTCGGTTCCTATAAATATCAACAAGGCAGTGACCATATAGATTTGAGGTGGTTTATTATTGTCATGTACCGATACAAAAACTTGAGTTTTGCACACTATTCAGATAAACCGTATTATACTTCAGTACAACAGGGAGTGAAGTAAAGTCACTAATCATAATCATACTTTATTAGCCAAGTATGTTTTGCAACATACGAGGAATTTATTTTGCCATACAGTCATGCCAATTAAAAGCACCAGAACACACAAAATACATTTTAACATGAAGTGTAAGAAAATAACTGCAGATGCTGGTACAAATCGAAGGTATTTATTCACAAAATGCTGGAGTAACTCAGCAGGTCAGGCAGGCATCTCAGGAGAGAAGGAATGGGTGATGTTTCGGGTCGAGACCCTTCTTCAGCCTGATTTTAACATGAACCACCGTGACCTCTACATTCCTCACTGTGATGGAAGGCAAAAAAAGTTTAATTTTCTTCCCTTCTTTGTTCTCCCGCAGTCGGGGGCCTCGAGCCTCCGTTGACGGGACGATCTTGGCTCCCGTAGCCGGCGGCATTTGGGCCCCACCGCGCAGGGCGATCAAGCTCCTGCATTGGCGTGGGGGGGAGGGGGGGGAATCTCAGCTCCCCTGCACTGGCCGATCTGACCCGGGGGTCAGGGCTGGTAGAAACCTGCGGCTGGAGCTTCCCGACATCGGTCTCGACCCGAGACATCGAGCACCTCGAGTTACTAGCAGTAAAGGATAATGTTCCGTTGGCCTTCCAGAGTGTCAGTTGTACCCTGACTTTGTGTTTCATGCAAAAGGAGTACATTCTGCTGTTTTCTTTAACAACGTTGCACCTATTTTGTTATGATGGGAATTCTCACATTTTATACTTCCTACAAAGAGAGAAGCATATTTTTAATTGCTATACAGAAAGACCCTGCTGGATTGGATCCTGGAGATACCTGGCAGCTGTCATCGTCTCTGCGGAGGTACTGAATTTTAATCTCTCCAAACCATGCAACCGGAAAGAAAACCTTTTCACCCAGAAAGTTGTGAATCTGTGGAATTCTCTGCCTCAGAAGGCAGTGGAGGCCAATTCTCTGGATGCTTTCAAGAGAGAGTCAGATAGAGCTCTTAAAGATAGCGGAGTCAGGGGATATGGGGAGAAGGCAGGAACGGGGTACTGATTGTGGATGATCAGCCATGATCACAGTGACTGGCGGTGCTGGATCGAAGGGCCAAACGGTCTACTCCTACACCTATTGTCTGTTGTCTAATGAAGAGGGAAATTTGAGGATGGTGCTAGGTCTTAAGCATCTGAGCTATAGGGAGAGGACTCCTTCAAACGTTGAGGGGTGATTTAATGTGAAGTGTTTAAGATCATGAGGAGAGTAAATAGTTTGAATGCACAATCTTTTACCCCGAGTAGAGGAATCAAGAACTAGAGCATATAGGTTTAATGTGAGAGGGAAAGATGTAATAAGAACCAGAGAGGCAACTTCTTCACTCGGGGTGATGGGTAGATAGAATGAGCTGCCAGGGGAAGTAGATGAGGCAGGTAATATAACAACATTAAAAAAAACACACTTGGTTAGGTACATGGATAGGTTGAAAAGTATGGGCCAAAAGAGGGCAAATGGGACCAGATTAGATATGCAAAAAAGTGACGATGATAAAGGCAACAGGCCATTGTAAGTTGTTTGTAGAGTGAAAACGAGAAGCCAGTGCGATTTGGGTGGGGGAGGGATAGAGAGAGGGAATGCCGGGGTTACCTGAAGTGAGAGAAATCAATATTCACACCACTGGGCTGTAAGCTGCCCAACCAAAATATGAGATATTCCTCCAATTTGTGTTGAGCCTCACTCTGACAATGGAGGAGACCTAGGACAGAAAGGTCACTGTGGGAATGGGAAGGAGAATTAAAATGTTTAGCAACCGGGAGATCAGGTAGGTTCAGGCGGGCTGAGCGAAGGTGTTGCGTGAAACGATCACCCAGTCTGCGTTTGGTCTCACCGATGTATAACAGTCCACATCTTGAACAATGGATACAGTAGATGAGGTTGGAGCAGGTGCAAGTGAACCTCTGCCTAACCTAAAAGGACTGTCGGGGTCCCTGGACAGAGTCGAGGGGGGAAGGTAAAAGGACAGGTGTTGCATCTTCTGCGGTTGATGGGGAAGGGACCTGGGGAGGGGGTGGTTTGGGTGGGAACGGATGAGTTGACCAGGGAGTTGCGGAGGGAACGGTCTCTGCGGAAGGCGGAAAGGGGTGGAGATGGGAAAATGTGGCCAGTGGTGGGATCCCGTTGGAGGTGGCGGAAATTTTGGAGGATTATGTGTTTGTGACAGCTGATGGGGTGGAAGGTGAGGACTAGGGGGACTCTGTCTCTGTTGTGACTAGGGGGAGGGGGAGCAAGGGCGGAGCTGCGGTGTACCGAGGGGACACGAGTGAGGGCCTCATCTATGATGGGAGAGGGGAACCCCCGTTCCCTACAGAAAGAGGACATCTCGGATGTTCTAGAACGGAACACCTCATCTTGGGCACAGATGCGACGTAGACGGAGGAATTGGGAGTTGGGGATAGAGTCTTTGCAGGAGGCAGGGTGGGAAGTCGTGTAGACGAGATAGTTGTGGGAGTCAGTGGGTTTGTAATAGACGTCAGTCAATATCTATTTCTTGTGATGGGACTGTGACATCAAGAAAGGGGAGGGAGGTGTCGGAGATGGTCCAAATAAATTTGGGTGCAGGTTGAAAATTGGTGGTGAAGTTGATGAGGTTGGTTTGTGTGATGGTTTGGGCTGCATCCACAGCTCTGCAATTTCTTGGTCTTAGAAACATAGAAAATAGGTGCAGGAGGAGGCCATTCGGCCCTTCGAGCAAGCACTGCCATTCAATGTGATCATGGCCGATCATCCACAATCAGTAACCTGTGCCTGCCTTCTCCCCATATCCCTTGATTCCACTAGCCCCTAGAGCTCTATCTAACTCTCTTTTAAATTCATCCAGTAACTTGGCCTCCACTGCCCTCTGTGGCAGAGAATTCCACAGATTCACAACTCTCTGGGTGAAAAAGTTTCTTCTTATCTCAGTTTTAAATGGCCTCCCCTTTATTCTTAGACTGTGGCCCCTGGTTCTGGACTCCCCCAACATTGGGAACATTTTTCCTGCATCTAGCTTGTCCAGTCCTTTTATAATTTTATACGTCTCTCTGAGATCCCCTCTCGTCCTTCTAAACTCCAGTCTTGGATGGAGCTGCTTCCAAACCAGGCTGTGATGTGTCCCGCTAGTATTAGACGGAAGTCTAGAATGTATTGCCACGTTATTGAGCTGTGTCTCAGCCAGCTACTTTGATGGGGTAGCCGGTTGAAGTGAACTAGAATACATGTTGAATCCTTTCACGTTGCCCGTGAATCTTGTCTGTAATAGTCAGGGGAGCAAGTCGTTGACCAATGGTTTCAGGCACGGTGGCACAGCGGTAGAGTTGCTGCCTTACAGCGAATACAGCGCCTGGTACCCGGGTTCCATCCCGACTACAGGCGCTGCCTGTACGGAGTTTGTACGTTCTCCCCGTGACCTGCGAGGGTTATCTCCTAGATCTTCGGTTAACTCCCACACTCCAAAGACGTGCTGGTTTGCAGGTTAATTGGCTTGGTAAATGTAAAAATTGTCCCTAGTGGGTGTCGGATAGTGTTAGTGTGCGGGGATCACTGATCAGCGCGGGCCTGGTGGGCCGAAGGGCCTGTTGCCGCGCTGTATCTCTAAGATTGCAGTTTGTGAGCTTGCCTACGAAATTATTTGTCCTCCCCCCAGATGCAAGACTCTGGAAGATGATTGCCCTGTGCTAACCTTCTAATTATGTTCTCCAGGTTTGATGACCAGTACACCTTAAGAATGACGTTCATTGATGGGCGAACCAACCAGGAGCGGGAGAGGGAATTTACCAAGTCCCTTGAGTACTTCTTCGATGATTCTGGGACCATGGTGATGGATCTGTTTGAGCCAGAAGTGTCGAAGCTGCATGATTCTTTAGGGAAGAAGAAAAAGATGAAATAAGAGTCTGTGTTTGCTTTGCTTTGCATTGTGTTGTACTGCTGGGATCGTACTCAAGAAAAGAAAGGAAAAAAAAAACACTTTTTTGTCGATTTTGTTGTAATTGCATCCCGTTCACCACTGGCTGCTCCCACGGGCTTGTTTGTATTTTCCAACGGCAGCGTATATTTGTACCGCACCTTTGTAACGGAGTGAAATATCCCCGGGCAATTTGCAGGAGGCCTGGACTCTTTGCCAAGGTTGTAGCCTCTGGCACTGACCAGGTCATTGGCATGCAAGCAGAATATTTACCATGGCTAGATCAGTTGGTGGTGTCACTAGATTAGTTTAAAGACTCAGCATGGAAACACACCCTTTGGCCCAACGAGTCCATGCCAACATCGATTACCTCCGATGTTACTAGGTTACGTAGAAAATAGGTGCAGGAGGAGGCCATTTGGCCCTTCGAGCCAGCACCACCATTCATTGTGATCTTGGCTGATCGTCCACAATCAGTAACCCGTGCCTGCCTTCTCCCCATATCCCTTGATTCCGCTAGCCCCTAAAGCTCTATCTTTTAAATTCATCCAGTGAATTGGCCTCCACTGCCTTCTGTGGCAGAAAATTCAACAAATTCACAACTCTCTGGGTGAAAAGTTTCTTCTCCCCTCAGTTTTAAAAGGCCTCCCCTTTATTCTTAGACTGTGGCCCCTGGTTCTGGACTCCCCCAACATTGGGAACATTTTTCCTGCATCTAGCTTGTCCAGTCCTTTTACAATTTTACACGTCTCTATAAGATCCCCTCTCATCCTTCTAAACTCCAGTGAATATGAGCCCAATCTTTCCTCGTATGACAGTCCCGCCATCTCAGGGATCAATCTCGTGAACCTACGCTGCACTGCCTCAATAGCAAGGATGTTCTTCCTCAAATTAGGAGACCAAAAATGCAAACGAGAACTTATCCGCTTGTCCGTCATTAGACGTCGGACGTGCAGCCTGAAAGTTTAGTTCAGTTTATTATCGTCACATAGAAACATAGAAAAAAGGTGCAGGAGGTGGCCATTTGGCCCTTTGATCCAGCACCGCCATTCATTGAGATCATGGCTGATCGTCCACAATCAATAACCCGTGCCTGCCTTCTCCCCATATCCCTTGATTCCACCAGCCCCGATAGCTCTATCTAACTCTCTCTTAAATCCATCCAGTGATTTGGCTTCCACTGTCCTCTGTGGCAGAGAATTCCACAAATTCACAACTCTGGGTGGGTGAAAAAGTCACGTGTACTGAGGTACAGAGAAAAGCTTTTGTTTGCGTGCTATCCAGTGAAAAAGAGTTCACCATTTAGTGCAAGATGAATTCTGAGATAGATGGAGAGTGGTCAGCCAAAACATTATGCCCACCTGCCTAATATGCTGTTGGTCCTCTGTGTGCAGCCCCATACGCAGCAGGGTGCGATGCACTGTGTATTGTGACACATTCCTCCCGTCACCACCATTAACATTTTCTGTGACTTGTGCCACAGTCGACCTTCTGTCTGTTCGGACCAGACGGGATAGCCTTCGTTGCCCTCGCGCATCGATGAGCCTTGGGCGCCCAACACCCTGTCTGTCGCCGGTTTGTGGTTTGTCCCTCCTCGGACCACTGTCGGTCGGTACTCACCACTGCTGACCGGGAGCACCCCACAAGCCTTGCCGTTTCAGAGATGCTCTGACCCAGTCGTCTGGCCATAACAATTTGGCCCTAGTCAAAGTCGCTCAGGTCTTTACTCCCGCCCATTCCTCCTGCATCCAACACGTCAACTTCAAGAACTGACTGTTCACATGCTGCCTAATATATCCCACCCCTTGACAGGTGCCGTTGTAACAAGATAATCAATGTTATTCACTTCGCCTGTCAGTGGTCATAATGTTTTGGCTCATGGGTGGAGACATGGGTAACTGAAGTTTCTCAGGTGATGTTCCCAGGAGGTAACATGGGTAAAACTTTGAGATCAAGAAGGGTGAGTTGGGTGGAGGGGTGAGAGGATGGCTACCTGTGTCTCATTACAGTTTCTCTATCAATCTAGTGCTGCTTGTCTGGCTCCATTTATTTCCTGTGCAGGTTTTATGCAAAGATTTTCCCGTTCGTCTGATTTTATCACAGAGCGGCACGGTGGCGCAGCAGTAGTTACTGCCTTACAGTGCTTTTAGCGCCAGGTATTTCTCGGGTTTTCTTCGAGATCTTCGGTTTCTTCCCACACTCCAAAGACGTGCAGGTTTGTAGGTTAATTGGCTTGGTATAAAATGTAAATTGTCAGTAGACACAAAATGCTGGAGTAACTCAGTGGGTCAGGCATCATCTCTGGAGAGAAATTACTCCAGCATTTTGTGTCTACCTTCGATTTTAACCAGCGTCAGCAGTTTTTTTTCCTACAATGTAAATTGTCCCTAGTGTGTATGGGATAGTATTAATGTGCGGGGATCGCTGGTCAGTGTGGACTCAGTGGGCCGAAGGGCCTGCTTCTGCGCTTTTTCCTCTAAACTAAATTGAAGTAAGGAGGAGAACTTCTTCAAAGTGGACATACCTTGAAGAGAAATCGCAGTGGAGTGACAAGTAGTATAAGAAAATAACTGCAGATGCTGGTACAAATCGATTTATTCACAAAATGCTGGAGTAACTCAGCAGATCAGGCAGCATCTCGGGAGAGAAGGAATGGTGACGTTTCGGGTCGAGACCCTTCTTCAAACCATCAGTCTGAAGAAGGGTCTCGACCCGAAACGTCACCCATTCCTTCTCTCCCGAGATGCTGCCTGACCTGCTGAGTTACTCCAGCATTTTGTGAATAAATCTAAATTGAAGTAAGCCTGAAGAAGGGTCTCGACCTGAATCGTCACCCGTTCCGTCTCTCCAGAGATGCTGCCTGTCCCGCTGAGTTACCCCAGCATTTTGTGTCTACCTTCGATTGAAACCAGCATCTGCAGTTCTTTCCTAAACTAAAGTAGGGATAAGTTAATGCATTTCAAAGCAAACTCAAGTAGTTAAAAGAGTTTGGCACTTCCAAATATGGCCAGAGATTGCGGGGCATTTGAGCATTCTGCTGTTGGATTATATTACATCAGTCATAACCTCTTCAACATTGTGTAGGAAGGAACCAGATGCTGGTTTAAACCGAAGATGAACACAAAATGCTGGAGTAACTCAGTGGCTCAGGCAGCATATCTGGAGAGAAGGAACGGGCGACTTCAGACTGAAAGTCACGGGAAAGGGAAACGAGAAATATAGACGATGATATAGAGAGAAATAGAACAAATGAATATATGCAAAAAAGTAATAATGATAAAGGAATCGGGTCATTGTCAACTGTAGCTAGGTGAGAACGAAAAGCTGGAGCGTCTAGGTTGGGGGAGGGATGGAGAGAGAGGGAATGCCGGGGTTACTTGAAGTTAGCGAAATCAATATTCATACCACTGGGCTGCAAGCTGCCCAAGCGAAATATGAGATGCTGTTCCTCCAATTTGCGTTTAACCTCACTGACAATGGAGGAGACCCAGGACAGAAAGGTTAGTGTGGGAATGGGAAGGGGAATTAAAGTGTTTAGCAATCGGGGATCAGGTAGGCCCAGGCGGACCAATCGAAGGTGTTCAGCGAAATGATTGCCCAGTCTGAGTTTGATCTCGCCGATGTATAAGAGCCCACATCTTGAACAACGGATACAGTAGCTGAGATTGGAAGAGGTGCAAGTGAACCTACCTAACCTGAAAGAACTGTCAAGGTCCCTGGACAGAGTCAAGGGAGGAGGTGTACTTCAACATGGTCTTGCTACACAATTTAAAACCTTGTGCTAATTAACTTGTGTATGTACATTGGGTCAATGGCGGGTAAATGCAGTTTTGGTCTCCAAATTTGAGGAAGGATATTCTTGCTATTGAGGACGTGCAGCGTAGGTTTACTTGGTTAATTCCCGGAATGGCGGGACTGTCATATGTTGAAAGACTGGAGCGACTAGGCTTGTATACACTGGAATTTAGAAGGATGAGAGGAGATCTTATCGAAACGTATAAGATTATTATGGGGTTGGACATGTTGGAGGCAGGAAACATGTTCCCAATGTTGGGGGAGTCCAGAACAAGGGGCCACAGTTTAAGAATAAAGGGTAGGCCATTTAGAACGGAGATGAGGAAAAACCTTTTCAGTCAGAGAGTTGTGAATCTGTGGAATTCTCTGCCTCAGAAGGCAGTGGAGGCCAATTCTCTGGATGTTTTCAAGAGAGAGCTAGATCGAGCTCTTAATGATAATAATAATGTATTTTATTTATATAGCGCTTTTCATATACTCAAAGACGCTTTACAGAGATTTAGAGAACACTAGACCGAGTGGGCCCGTTGGGCCCGTCCTCGTAGGGTTTCCATTGTAACCGGGAGGGGAGGAAAGGGGGAGGGTTGGGGGAGGGAAGGGGGAGGGAGGAGGGGAGGGAGGGGGGGGAGGGGGGGAGGGGAGGGGGAGGGAGAGGGGAGGGAGGGGGGGAGGGGAGGGGGAGGGAGAGGGGAGGGAGGGGGGTAGGGAGAGGGGGGGATGGGAGGGGGGAGGGGAGGGGGGGAGGGAGGAGGGAAGGGGGGAGGGAGAGGGGAGGGAGGTGGGTTGGGGGGAGGGAGGGAGGGGGACCTCCCCTTTTCCCAGTACCCCTCTTTCCCCGTTGGGCCCGTCCTCGTAGGGTTTCCATTGTAACCGGGAGGAGGGGAGGGCGGGAAGGGGGAGGGAGGGAGGAGGGAGGGAGGAGGGAGGTGTGGAGGGAGGAGGGGAGGGGAGGGAGGGGGGAGGGGGGGAAGGGGAGGGGGGAAGGGGGGAAGGGGGAGGGAGAGGGAGAGGGGAGGGAGGGGGGATGGGATGGGGGAATGGGGGAGGGAGGGGGACCTCCCCTTTTCCCAGTACTCCTCTTTCCCCGTTGGGCCCGTCCTCGTAGGGTTTCAATTGTAACCGGGAGGGGGGGAGGGAGGGTGGAGAGGGATGGAAGGGTGGAGGGAGGGGGGGAGGGATTGGGGAGGGAGGGATGGAGGGAGGGGGGAGTTAGGGGGGAGGGGGGAGGGAGTTGGGGAGGGAGGGGGAGGAGGGGGGGAGGGAGTGGGGATGGAGGTGGGAAGGAGGGGGGATGAAGGGGTTGAGGGGGGAAGGGGGACCTCCCCTTTTCCCAGTACCCCTCTTTCCCCGTTGGGCCCGTCCTCATAGGGTTTCCATTGTAACCGGGGGGGGGGAGGGAGGTGTGGAGGGAGGTGTGGAGGGAGGAGGGGAGGGGGGGAGGGGAGGGGGGAAGGGGAGGGGGAAGGGGGGAGGGGGGAGGGGAGGGAGGGGGACCTCCCCTTTTCCCAGTACCCCTCTTTCCCCGTTGGGCCGGTCCCCGTAGGGTTTCTATTGTAACCGGGAGGGAGGATGGAAGGAGGGGGGAGGGGGAGAGGGATGGAAGGGTGGATTGATTGGGGGAGGGAGGGATGGAGGGAAGGAGGGAGGGGGGGAGATAGGGGGGAGGTTTGAGGGAGGTGGGGAGGGAGGGGGAGGGAGTTGGGGAGGGAGGGGGAGGAGGGGGGGAGGGAGTGGGGATGGAGGTGGGAAGGAAGGGGTTGAGGGGTGAAGGGGGACCTCCCATTTTCCCAGTACCCCTCTTTCCCCCACCACCAAGCCCCCTCCGCAACGACCCCTGTTGTCCCCCTCCCCAGTCCCCATTCTCAGACCCCCCCCCCATTCTCTCTCTCCCCCAGACACACTCCAAGTGCTGTTTCGCAACACTTGCCCCGGTGGCCCACGAGCATAGAGGCCCCATGTTGATCTGTGTATGTTAAGTGACTTGCAATAAAAAAGACTACTTGAAAACAGTGGTTTAAAGTGGTTTAAAGTGCTGTTTTTGCTACATTCGCGGTCATTTAGTGCTTCTCACGACCACGGTCATTTAGTGCTTCTCACTGCGATCTGTTAGTGGTGCTTTTCGAAACAATGTAGCACCCATCTCAAACAAGCATTGGGAGGATGGGAGGGACGGAAGGGGAGGGAGGGAGGAGAGAGGTGTGGAGGGAGGAGGGGAGGGAGGGGGAAGGGGAGGGGGGAACGGGGGGAAGGGGGAGGGAGAGGGGAGGGAGGGGGGATGGGATGGGGGAAGGGGGGAGGGAGGGGGACCTCCCCTTTTCCCAGTACCCCTCTTTCCCCGTTGGGCCCGTCCTCGTAGGGTTTCCATTGTAACCGGGAGGAGGGGAGGGAGGGAGGAGGGAGGTGTGGAGGGAGGAGGGGAGGGGGGGAGGGGAGGGGGGAAGGGGGAGGGAGAGGGTTAGGGGGGAGGGGGATGGGGGAGGGGGTAAGGGGAGGGAGGGGGACCTCCCCTTTTCCCAGTACCCCTCTTTCCCCGTTGGGCCCGTCCCCGTAGGGTTTCCTTTGTAACCAGAAGGGGGGGAGGGAGGGTGGAAGGAGGGGGGAGGGGGAGAGGGATGGAAGGGTGGAGGGAGGGGGGGAGGGATGGAGGGAAGGAGGGAGGGGGGGGAGTTAGGGGAGGAGGGGTGAGGGAGGTGGGGAGGGAGTTGGGGAGGAGGGGGGGAGGGAGTGGGGATGGAGGTGGGAAGGAGTGGGGAGGAAGGGGTTGAGGGGGGAAGGGGGGGAGGGAGGGAATAGGGGCCCCATGCTGATCTGTGTATGTTAAGTGACTCGCACAACTTTAAAAAACTGGCAGTTGCTTTTCGCAACAATGTTGCAAACCATCTCACACAAGCATTGTGACGTCACAAGCTGAAGACCTTGAAAAAAAAGGTCAGAAAAAAAATTATGTAAATTTAAAACCGATATGATCTCTCATTGGTGCACGGGTGCCATTGTGACATCACGCGCTGAAGCCCCTTCAAGAAAAGGGTTAGAAATGAGAAATTTTAACTTTAATATCTCTCTAGCTTTAAAAAGGTAGCTTCAATTTGAACGAAAGTACTTACAATAGTTGCCCATGTTAATGGTGAATATGGCGGTACAAAAATCGTAGCGCTTTGGTGTACCGTCTGGGAGGAGTAGGGTTTGTAAGTTATGGACAGAAATCTTCGGAATCTTCCGTACAAACATACGGAATCTTCCGTATATACATACGGAATGTTGGACCGCAGAGTTTTAGTAGTATACTAGACCGAGTGGGCCCGTTGGGCCCGTCCTCGTAGGGTTTCCATTTTAACCGGGAGGGGAGGAAAGGGGGAGGGTTGGGGGAGGGAAGGGGGAGGGAGGAGGGGAGGGAGGGGGGAGGGGAGGGGGGAGGGAGAGGGGGAGGGAGGGGGTTAGGGGGAGGGAGGGGGGAGAGGGGGGGATGGGAGGGGGGAGGGGAGGGAAGGGAGGAGGGAAGGGGGGAGGGAGAGGGGAGGGAGGTGGGTAGGGGGGAGGGAGGGAGGGGGACCTCCCCTTTTCCCAGTACCCCTCTTTCCCCGTTGGGCCCGTCCTCGTAGGGTTTCCATTGTAACCGGGAGGAGGGGAGGGCGGGAAGGGGGAGGGAGGGAGGAGGGAGGTGTGGAAGGAGGAGGGGAGGGGAGGGAGGGGGAGGGTAGGGAGGGGGGTAGGGGGGAGGGAGAGGGGGGAGGGGGAAGGGGGGAGGGAGGGGGACCTCCCCTTTTCCCAGTACTCCTCTTTCCCCGTTGGGCCCGTCCTCGTAGGGTTTCAAGGAGGGGGGAGAGGGATGGAAGGGTGGAGGGAGGGGGGGGAGGGATTGGGGAGGGAGGGATGGAGGGAAGGAGGGAGGGGGGAGTTAGGGGGGAGGGGGGAGGGAGTTGGGGAGGGAGTTGGGGAGGGAGGGGGAGGAGGGAGTGGGGATGGAGGTGGGAAGGAGGGGGGATGAAGGGGTTGAGGGGGGAAGGGGGACCTCCCCTTTTCCCAGTACCCCTCTTTCCCCGTTGGGCCCGTCCTCATAGGGTTTCCATTGTAACCGGGAGGGGGGGAGGGAGGGAGGAGGGAGGTGTGGAGGGAGGAGGGGAGGGGGAGGGAGGGGGGGAGGGGAGGGGGGAAGGGGAGGGGGGAAGGGGGTAGGGGGGAGGGGAGGGAGGGGGATCTCCCCTTTTCCCAGTACCCCTCTTTCCCCGTTGGGCCCGTCCTCATAGGGTTTCCATTGTAACCGGGAGGGGGGGAGGGAGGGAGGAGGGAGGTGTGGAGGGAGGAGGGGAGGGGGAGGGAGGGGGGGAGGGGAGGGGGAAGGGGAGGGGGAAGGGGGTAGGGGGGAGGGGAGGGAGGGGGATCTCCTCTTTTCCCAGTACCCCTCTTTCCCCGTTGGGCCCGTCCCCGTAGGGTTTCCATTGTAACCGGGAGGGGGGGAGGGAGGGTGGAAGGAGGGGGGAGGGGGAGAGGGATGGAAGGGTGGAGGGAGGGATTGGGGGAGGGTGGGATGGAGGGAAGGAGGGAGGGGGGAGTTAGGGGCTGAGTGGTGATGGAGGTTGGGATTGAGGGGGGAGAGAGTGGGGATGGAGGTGGGAAGGAGGGGGGAGGAAGAGGTTGAGGGGGAAGTGGGACCTCCCCTTTTCCCAGTACCCCTCTTTCCCCCACCACCAAGCCCCCACCGCAACGACCCCTGTTGTCCCCCTCCCCAGTCCCCATTCTCAGACCCCCCCCCCATTCTCTTGGAATAAAAAAAAATACTTAAAAAAAAATAAGTGCTTTTTAATTGCTTGTTTTGAAACATTCGCGGTTAAGTGCTCTTTAAAAAAACATTCGCGGTTAAGTGCTGGTTTTGAAACATTCGCGGCTACTTAGTGCTTCTGTCAGTTGCTTTTCGAAACAATGTTGCAACCATCTCACACAAGCATTGGGAGGATGGGAGGGAAGGGGAGGGAGGGAGGAGGGAGGTGTGGAGGGAGGAGGGGAGGGAGGGGGGGAAGGGGAGGGGGGGAAGGGGGCGGGAGAGGGGACGGAGGGGGGATGGGATGGGGAAGGGGGGAGGGAGGGGGACCTCCCCTTTTCCCAGTACCCCTCTTTCCCCGTTGGGCCCGTCCTCGTAGGGTTTCCATTGTAACCGGGAGGAGGGGAGGGAGGGAAGGGGGAGGGAGGGAGGAGGGAGGTGTGGAGGGAGGGGAGGGGGAGGGAGGGGGAGGGGAGGGGGAAGGGGGTGAGGGGGAGGGAGAGGGGGAGGGAGGGGGGAGGGAGGGGGGAAGGGGGGGGAGGGAGAGGGGTAGGGGGGGAGGGGAGGGGAAGGGGGAGGGAGAGGGGTAGGGGAGGGGAAGGGGGGAGGGAGAGAGGTAGGGGGGGAGGGGAGGGGAAGGGGAGGGAGGGGGACCTCCCCTTTTCCCAGTACCCCTCTTTCTCCGTTGGGCCCATCCTCGTAGGGTTTCCATTGTAACCGGGAGGAGGGGAGGGAGGGAAGGGGGAGGGAGGGAGGTGTGGAGGGTGGAGGGGGAGGGGGAGGGAGGGGGGAGGGGAGGGAGGGAGGGGGGGTGGAGGTGGGAAGGAGTGGGGAGGAAGGGGTTGAGGGGGGAAGGGGGGGGAGGGAGGGAATAGGGGCCCCATGCTGATCTGTGTATGTTAAGTGACTCGCACAACTTTAAAAAACTGGCAGTTGCTTTTCGCAACAATGTTGCAACATCTCACACAAGCATTGTGACGTCACAAGCTGAAGACCTTGAAAAAAAAGGTCAGAAAAAAAATCATGTAAATTTAAAGTAGTAAACACCCAATAGCAGCCGCTTGTCCATCGCGAGCTGATCTCCCATTGGTGCACGGGTGCCATTGTGACATCACGCGCTGAAGCCCTTTCAAGAAAAGGGTTAGAAATGAGAGATTTTAACTTTAATATCTCTCTAGCTTTAAAAAGGTAGCTTCAATTTGAACGAAAGTACTTACAATAGTTGCCCATGTTAATGGTGAATATGGCGGTACAAAAATCGTAGCGCTTTGGTGTAACTTCAGGGAGGAGTAGGGTTTGTAAGTTATGGACAGAAATCTTCGGAATCTTCCGTATATACATACGGAATGTTGGACCGCAGAGTTTTAGTAGTATATAGATAGACTAGACCGAGTGGGCCCGTTGGGCCCGTCCTCGTAGGGTTTCCATTGTAACCGGGAGGGGAGGAAAGGGGGAGGGTTGGGGGAGGGAAGGGGGAGGGAGGAGGGGAGGGGAGGGGGGGAGGGGAGGGGGGAGGGAGAGGGGAGGGAGGGGGTAGGGGGGAGGGAGGGGGAGAGGGGGGGATGGGAGGGGGAGGGGAGGGGGGAAGGGAGGAGGGAAAGGGGGGAGGGAGAGGGGAGGGAGGTGGGTAGGGGGGAGGGAGGGGGACCTCCCCTTTTCCCAGTACCCCTCTTTCCCCGTTGGGCCCGTCCTCGTAGGGTTTCCATTGTAACCGGGAGGAGGGGAGGGCGGGAAGGGGGAGGGAGGGAGGAGGGAGGTGTGGAGGGAGGAGGGGAGGGGAGGGAGGGGGGAGGGGAGGGAGGGGGGTAGGGGGGAGGGGAAGGGGGGAGGGAGGGGGACCTCCCCTTTTCCCAGTACTCCTCTTTCCCCGTTGGGCCGGTCCTCGTAGGGTTTCAATTGTAACCGGGAGGGGGGGAGGGAGGGTGGAAGGAGGGGGGAGAGGGATGGAAGGGTGGAGGGAGGGGGGGAGGGATTGGGGAGGGAGGGAAGGAGGGAGGGGGGAGTTAGGGGGGAGGGGGGAGGGAGTTGGGGAGGGAGGGGGAGGAGGGGGGGAGGGAGTGGGGATGGAGGTGGGAAGGAGGGGGGATGAAGGGGTTGAGGGGGGAAGGGGGACCTCCCCTTTTCCCAGTACCCCTCTTTCCCCGTTGGGCCCGTCCTCATAGGGTTTCCATTGTAACCGGGAGGGGGGAGGGAGGGAGGTGTGGAGGGAGGAGGGGAGGGGGAGGGAGGGGGGAGGGGAGGGGGAAGGGGAGGGGGGAAGGGGGGAGGGAGTAGGGGGGAGGGGAGGGAGGGGGATCTCCCCTTTTCCCAGTACCCCTCTTTCCCCGTTGGGCCCGTCCCCGTAGGGTTTCCATTGTAACCGGGAAACACTTGCCCCGGTGGCCCACGAGCATAGGGGCCCAATGCTGATCTGTGTATGTTAAGTGACTTGCAATTAAAAAAAATACTTTAAAAAAAGATAAGTGCTTTTTAAGTGCTTGTTTTGAAACATTCGCGGTCACATAGTGCTTCTCACTGCGATCTGTTAGTGGTGCTTTTCGAAACAATGTAGCACCCATCTCAAACAAGCATTGGGAGGATGGGAGGGAGGGAAGGGGAGGGAGGGAGGAGAGAGGTGTGGAGGGATGGGGGAAGGGGAGGGGGGAACGGGGGGAAGGGGGAGGGAGAGGAGAGGGAGGGGGGATGGGATGGGGGAAGGGGGGAGGGAGGGGGACCTCCCCTTTTCCCAGTACCCCTCTTTCCCCGTTGGGCCCGTCCTCGTAGGGTTTCCATTGTAACCGGGAGGAGGGGAGGGAGGGAGGAGGGAGGTGTGGAGGGAGGAGGGGAGGGGGAAGGGGGAGGGAGAGGGTTAGGGGGGAGGGGGAGGGGAGGGGAGGGAGGGGGACCTCCCCTTTTCCCAGTACCCCTCTTTCCCCGTTGGGCCCGTCCCCGTAGGGTTTCCTTTGTAACCAGAAGGGGGGGAGGGAGGGTGGAAGGAGGGGGGAGGGGGAGAGGGATGGAAGGGTGGAGGGAGGGGGGGGAGGGATGGAGGGAAGGAGGGAGGGGGGGGAGTTAGGGGAGGAGGGGTGAGGGAGGTGGGGAGGGAGTTGGGGAGGAGGGGTGGAGGGAGTGGGGATGGAGGTGGGAAGGAGTGGGGAGGAAGGGGTTGAGGGGGGAAGGGGGGGGAGGGAGGGAATAGGGGCCCCATGCTGATCTGTGTATGTTAAGTGACTTGCACAACTTTAAAAAACTGGCAGTTGCCTTTCGCAACAATGTTGCAACAATCTCACACAAGCATTGTGACGTCACAAGCTGAAGATGTAAATTTAAAACCGAGCTGATCTCTCATTGGTGCACGGGTGCCATTGTGACATCACGCGCTGAAGCCCCTTCAAGAAAAGGGTTAGAAATGAAAATTAAACTTTAATATCTCTCTAGCTTTAAAAAGGCAGCTTCAATTTGAACGAAAGTACTTACAATAGTTGCCCATGTTAATGGTGAATATGGCGGTACAAAAATCGTAGCGCTTTGGTGTACCGTCAGGGAGGAGTAGGGTTTGTAAGTTATGGACAGAAACTCTTCGGAATCTTTGCGTACATACACATATACATACGGAATGTTGGACCGCAGAGTTTTAGTAGTATACTAGACCGAGTGGGCCCGTTGGGCCCGTCCTCGTAGGGTTTCCATTGTAACCGGGAGGGGAGGAAAGGGGGAGGGTTAGGGGAGGGAAGGGGGAGGGAGGAGGGGAGGGAGGGGAGGGGGGAGGGGGGAAGGGGGGAGGGAGAGGGGAGGGAGGGGGGTAGGGGGGAGGGAGGGGGGAGAGGGGGGGATGGGAGGGGGGAGGGGGGAAGGGAGGAGGGAAGGGGGAGGGAGAGGGGAGGGAGGTGGGTAGGGGGGAGGGAGGGAGGGGGACCTCCCCTTTTCCCAGTACCCCTCTTTCCCCGTTGGGCCCGTCCTCGTAGGGTTTCCATTGTAACCGGGAGGACGGGAGGGCGGGAAGGGGGAGGGAGGGAGGAGGGAGGTGTGGAGGGAGGAGGGGAGGGGAGGGAGGGGGGAGGGGAGGGAGGGGGGTAGGGGGGAGGGGGAGGGAGAGGGGAGGGGGGAGGGGAGCGGGAAGGGGGGAGGGAGGGGGACCTCCCCTTTTCCCAGTACTCCTCTTTCCCCGTTGGGCCCGTCCTCGTAGGGTTTCCATTGTAACCGGGAGGGGGGAGGGAGGGAGGAGGGAGGTGTGGAGGGAGGAGGGGAGGGTGAGGGAGGGGAGGGGGAGGGGGGAAGAGGGGTAGGGGGGAGGGGAGGGAGGAGGGGAGGGAGGGGGAACTCCCCTTTTCCCAGTACCCCTCTTTCACCGTTGGGCCCGTCCCCGTAGGGTTTCCATTGTAACCGGGAGGGGGGGAGGGAGGGTGGAAGGAGGGGGAGAGGGGTGGAAGGGTGGAGGGAGGGGGGGAGGGAGTGGGGGAGGGTCGGATGGAGGGAAGGAGGGAGGGGTGAGTTAGGGGCTGAGTGGTGATGGAGGTTGGGATTGAGGGGGGAGAGAGTCGGGATGGAGGTGGGAAGGAGGGGGGAGGAAGAGGTTGAGGGGGAAGTGGGACCTCCCCTTTTCCCAGTACCCCTCTTTCCCCCACCACCAAGCCCCCACCGCAACGACCCCTGTTGTCCCCCTACCCAGTCCCCATTCTCAGACCCCCCCCCCATTCTCTTGGAATAAAAAAAAATACTTTTTTAAAAAAAGTGCTTTTTAATTGCTTGTTTTGAAACATTCGCGGTTAAGTGCTTTTTAAAAAAACATTCGCGGTTAAGTGCTGGTTTTGAAACATTCGCGGCTACTTAGTGCTTCTGTCAGTTGCTTTTCGAGGGAGGGAGTAGGGAGGTGTGGAGGGGGGAGGGGAGGGGGAGGGGAGGGGGAGGGGAGGGGGGAAGGGAGGAGGGAGAGGGGAGGGAAGGGGGTAGGGGGGAGGGGTAGGGAGGGGGGAGGGGGGAAGGGGAGGGAGGGGGGAAGGGGAGGGGGAGGGAGGGGGGGAGGGAGAAGGGAGGGAGGGGGGAGGGAGGGGAACCTCCCATTTTCCCAGTACCCCTCTTTCACCATTGGGCCCGTCCTCGTAGGGTTTCCATTGTAACCGGGAGGAGGGGAGGGAGGGAAGGGGGAGGGAGGGAGGGAGGAGGGAGGTGTGGAGGGAGGAGGGGAGGGGGAGGGGAGGGGGGGAGGGGGGAAGGGGGGAGGAGGGAGGGAGAGGGGAGGGAGGGGGGGAGGTAAGGGGGAGAGGGGGGAAGGGGGAGGGAGGGGGATCTCCCCTTTTCCCAGTACCCCTCTTTCCCCGTTGGGCCCGTCCTCGTAGGGTTTCCATTGTAACCGTGAGGAGGGGAGGGAGGGAAGGGGGAGGGAGGGAGGAGGGAGGGGTGGAGGGAGGAGGGGAGGGGAGGGAGGGGGAGGGGAGGGAGGGGGGAGGGGGAGGGAGGGGAAGGGGGGAGGGGAGGGGGAAGGGGGTAGTGAGGGGGACCTCCCCTTTTCCCAGTACCCCTCTTTCCCCGTTGGGCCCGTCCTCGTAGGGTTTCAATTGTAACCGGGAGGGGGGAGAGAGGGTGGAAGGAGGGGGGAGGGGGAGAGGGATGGAAGGGTGGAGGGAGGGGGAGGGATTGGGGGAGGGAGGGATGGAGGGAAGGAGGGAGGGGGGAGTTAGGGGGGAGGGAGTTGGGGAGGAGGGGGGGAGGGAGTGGGGATGGAGGTGGGAAGGAGGGGGGATGAAGGGGTTGAGGGGGGAAGGGGGACCTCCCCTTTTCCCAGTACCCCTCTTTCCCCGTTGGGCCCGTCCCCGTAGGGTTTCCATTGTAACCGGGAGGGGGGAGGGAGGGTGGAAGGAGGGGGGAGGGGGAGAGGGATGGAATGGTGGAGGGAGGGGGGAGGGAGTGGGGGAGGGTGGGATGGAGGGAAGGAGGGAGCGGGGGAGTTAGGGGCTGAGTGGTGATGGAGGTTGGGATTGAGGGGGGAGGGAGGGGGGAGGGAGTGGGGATTGAGGTGGGAAGGAGGGGGGAGGAAGGGGTTGAGGGGGGAAGTGGGACCTCCCCTTTTCCCAGTACCCCTCTTTCCCCGTTGGGCCCGTCCCCGTATAGTTTCCATTGTAACCGGGAGGGGGGGAGGGAGGGTGGAAGGAGGGGGGAGGGGGAGAGGGATGGAATGGTGGAGGGAGGGGGGAGGGAGTGGGGGAGGGTGGGATGGAGGGAAGGAGGGAGGGGGGGAGTTAGGGGCTGAGTGGTGATGGAGGTTGGGATTGAGGGGGGAGGGAGGGGGGGAGGGAGTGGGGATGGAGGTGGGAAGGAGTGGGGAGGAAGGGGTTGAGGGGAGAAGGGGGGGGGAGGGAGGGAATAGGGGCCCCATGCTGATCTGTGTATGTTAAGTGACTTGCACAACTTTAAAAAACTGGCAGTTGCCTTTCGCAACAATGTTGCAACAATCTCACACAAGCATTGTGACGTCACAAGCTGAAGATGTAAATTTAAAACCGAGCTGATCTCTGATTGGTGCACGGGTGCCATTGTGACATCACGCGCTGAAGCCCCTTCAAGAAAAGGGTTAGAAATGAAAATTTAAACTTTAATATCTCTCTAGCTTTAAAAAGGTAACTTCAATTTGAACGAAAGTACTTACAATAGTTGCCCACGTTAATGGTGAATATGGCGGTACAAAAATCGTAGCGCTTTGGTGTACCTTCAGGGAGGAGTAGGGTTTGTAAGTTATGGACAGAAATTCTTCGGAATCTTCCGTACATACACATATACATACATACATACGGAATGTTGGACCGCAGAGTTTTAGTAGTATACTAGACCGAGTGGGCCCGTTGGGCCCGTCCTCGTAGGGTTTCCATTGTAACCGGGATGGGAGGAAAGGGGGAGGGTTGGGGGAGGGAAGGGGGAGGGAGGAGGGGAGGGAGGGGGGGAGGGGAGGGGGGAGGGGGGAGGGAGAGGGGAGGGAGGGGGGTAGGGGGGAGGGAGGGGGGAGAGGGGGGGATGGGAGGGGGGAGGGGGGAAGGGAGGAGGGTAGGGGGGGAGGGAGAGGGGAGGGAGGTGGGTAGGGGGGAGGGAGGGAGGGGGACCTCCCCTTTTCCCAGTACCCCTCTTTCCCCATTGTGCCCGTCCTCGTAGGGTTTCCATTGTAACCGGGAGGAGGGAAGGGCGGGAAGGGGGAGGGAGGGAGGAGGGAGGTGTGGAGGGAGGAGGGGAGGGGAGGGAGGGGGGAGGGGAGGGAGGGGGGTAGGGGGGAGGGGGAGGGAGGGGGAGGGAGGGGGAGGGAGAGGGGAGGGGGGAGGGGAGGGGGAAGGGGGGAGGGAGGGGGACCTCCCCTTTTCCCAGTACCCCTCTTTCCCCGTTGGGCCCGTCCCCGTAGGGTTTCCATTGTAACCGGGAGGGGGGGGAGGGAGGGTGGAAGGAGGGGGGAGGGGGAGAGGGGTGGAAGGGTGGAGGGAGGGGGGGAGGGAGTGGGGGAGGGTCGGATGGAGGGAAGGAGGGACGGGTGAGTTAGGGGCTGAGTGGTGAAGGAGGTTGGGATTGAGGGGGGAGAGAGTGGGGATGGAGGTGGGATGGAGGGGGGAGGAAGAGGTTGAGGGGGGAAGTTGGACCTCCCCTTTTCCCAGTACCCCTCTTTCCCCCACCACCAAGCCCCCACCGCAACGACCCCTGTTGTCCCCCTCCCCAGTCCCCATTCTCAGACCCCCCCCATTCTCTTGGAATAAAAAAAAATACTTAAAAAAAAAAAAGTGCTTTTTAATTGCTTGTTTTGAAACATTCGCGGTTAAGTGCTTTTTTAAAAAACATTCGCGGTTAAGTGCTGGTTTTGAAACATTCGCGGCTACTTAGTGCTTCTGTCAGCTGCTTTTCGAAACAATGTTGCAACCATCTCACACAAGCATTGGGAGGATGGGAGGGAGGGAAGGGGAGGGAGGGAGGAGGGAGGTGTGGAGGGAGGAGGGGAGGGAGGGGGGAAGGGGAGGGGGGGAAGGGGGCGGGAGAGGGGAGGGAGGGGGGATGGGATGGGGAAGGGGGGAGTGAGGGGGACCTCCCCTTTTCCCAGTACCCCTCTTTCCCCGTTGGGCCCGTCCTCGTAGGGTTTCCATTGTAACCGGGAGGAGGGGAGGGAGGGAAGGGGGAGGGAGGGAGGAGGGAGGTGTGGAGGGAGGGGAGGGGGAGGGAGGGGGGAGGGGAGGGGGGAAGGGGGGGAGGGGGGAGGGAGAGGGGGAGGGAGGGGGGGAGGGGGGAGGGAGAGGGGTAGGGGGGGGAGGGGAGGGGGAAGGGGAGGGAGGGGGACCTCCCCTTTTCCCAGTACCCCTCTTTCCCCGTTGGGCCCGTCCTCGTAGGGTTTCCATTGTAACCGGGAGGAGGGGAGGGAGGGAAGGGGGAGGGAGGGAGGTGTGGAGGGGAGGGAGGGGGGAGGGGAGGGGGGAAGGGGGGGAGGGAGGGGGGGTGGAGGTGGGAAGGAGTGGGGAGGAAGGGGTTGAGGGGGAAGGGGGGGGGAGGGAGGGAATAGGGACCCCATGCTGATCTGTGTATGTTAAGTGACTCGCACAACTTTAAAAAACTGGCAGTTGCTTTTCGCAACAATGTTGCAACCATCTCACACAAGCATTGTGACGTCACAAGCTGAAGACCTTGAAAAAAAAGGTCAGAAAAAAAATTATGTAAATTTAAAGTAGTAAACACCCAATAGCAGCCGCTTGTCCATCGCGAGCTGATCTCTCATTGGTGCACGGGTGCCATTGTGACATCACGCGCTGAAGCCCCTTCAAGAAAAGGGTTAGAAATGAAAAATTTAAACTTTAATATCTCTCTAGCTTTAAAAAGGTAGCTTCAATTTGAACGAAAGTACTTACAATAGTTGCCCATGTTAATGGTGAATACGGCGGTACAAAAATCGTAGCGCTTTGGTGTACCGTCTGGGAGGAGTAGGGTTTGGCCCCTTCAAGAAAAGTGTTAGAAATGAAAATTTAAACTTTAATATCTCTCTAGCTTTAAAAAGGTAGCTTCAATTTGAACGAAAGTACTTACAATAGTTGCCCAGGTTAATGGTGAATATGGCGGTACAAAAATCGTAGCGCTTTGGTGTACCGTCTGGGAGGAGCAGGGTTTGTAAGTTATGGACAGAAATCTTCGGAATCTTCCGTATATACACACATACATACGGAATGTTGGACCGCAGAGTTTTAGTAGTATACTAGACCGAGTGGGCCCGTTGGGCCCGTCCTCGTAGGGTTTCCATTGTAACCGGGAGGGGAGGAAAGGGGGAGGGTTGGGGGAGGGAAGGGGGAGGGAGGAGGGAGGGGAGGGGGGGAGGGGGGAGGGAGAGGGGAGGGAGGGGGGTAGGGGGGAGGGAGGGGGGAATGGGAGGGGGAGGGGGGAAGGGAGGAGGGAAGGGGGGGAGGGAGAGGGGAGGGGGGAGGGAGGGAGGGGGACCTCCCCTTTTCCCAGTACCCCTCTTTCCCCGTTGGGCCCGTCCTCGTAGGGTTTCCATTGTAACCGGGAGGGGAGGGCGGGAAGGGGGAGGGAGGGAGGAGGGAGGTGTGGAGGGAGGAGGGGAGGGGAGGGAGGGGGGAGGGGAGGGAGGGGGGTAGGGGGGAGGGGGAGGGAGAGGGGAGGGGGGAGGGGAGGGGGAAGGGGGGAGGGAGGGGACCTCCCCTTTTCCCAGTACTCCTCTTTCCCCGTTGGGCCCGTCCTCGTAGGGTTTCAATTGTAACCGGGAGGGGGGAGGGAGGGTGGAAGGAGGGGGGAGAGGGATGGAAGGGTGGAGGGAGGGGGGGAGGGATTGGGGAGGGAGGGAAGGAGGGAGGGGGGAGTTAGGGGGGAGGGGGGAGGGAGTTGGGGAGGGAGGGGGAGGAGGGGGGGAGGGAGTGGGGATGGAGGTGGGAAGGAGGGGGGATGAAGGGGTTGAGGGGGAAGGGGGACCTCCCCTTTTCCCAGTACCCCTCTTTCCCCGTTGGGCCTGTCCTCATAGGGTTTCCATTGTAACCGGGAGGGGGGGGGGAGGGAGGAGGGAGGTGTGAAGGGAGGAGGGGAGGGGGATGGAGGGGGGAGGGGAGGGGGAAGGGGAGGGGGGAAGGGGGTAGGGGGAGGGGAGGGAGGGGGATCTCCCCTTTTCCCAGTACCCCTCTTTCCCCGTTGGGCTCGTCCCCGTAGGGTTTCCATTGTAACCGGGAGGGGGGGAGGGAGGGTGGAAGGAGGTGGGAGGGGGAGAGGGATGGAAGGGTGGAGGGAGGGGGCAGGGAGTGGGGGAGGGTGGGATGGAGGGAAGGAGGGAGGGGGGGAGTTAGGGGCTGTGTGATGATGGAGGTTGGGATTGAGGGGGGAGGGAGGGGGGGAGCGAGTGGGGATGGAGGTGGGAAGGAGGGGGGAGGAAGGGGTTGAGGGGGGAAGTGGAACCTCCCCTTTTCCCAGTACCCCTCTTTCCCCCACCACCAAGCCCCCTCCGCAACGACCCCTGTTGTCCCCCTCCCCAGTCCCCATTCTCAGACCCCCCCCATTCTCTCTCTCCCCCAGACACACTCTCAGTGCTTTTTTCGAAACACTTGCCCCGGTGGCCCACGAGCATAGGGGCCCAATGCTGATTTCTGTATGTTAAGTGACTTGCAATAAAAAAAAATACTTTAAAAAAAGATAAGTGCTTTTTAAGTGCTTGTTTTGAAACATTCGCGGTCACATAGTGCTTCTCACTGCGATCTGTTAGTGGTGCTTTTCGAAACAATGTAGCACCCATCTCAAACAAGCATTGGGAGGATGGGAGGGAGGGAAGGGGAGGGAGGGAGGAGAGAGGTGTGGAGGGAGGGGGGAAGGGGAGGGGGGAACGGGGGAAGGGGGAGGGAGAGGGGAGGGAGGGGGGATGGGATGGGGGAAGGGGGAGGGAGGGGGACCTCCCCTTTTCCCAGTACCCCTCTTTCCCCGTTGGGCCCGTCCTCGTAGGGTTTCCATTGTAACCGGGAGGAGGGGAGGGAGGGAGGAGGGAGGTGTGGAGGGAGGAGGGGAGGGGGGGAGGGGAGGGGGGAAGGGGGAGGGAGAGGGTTAGGGGGGAGGGGGAGGGGGGAAGGGGAGGGAGGGGGACCTCCCCTTTTCCCAGTACCCCTCTTTCCCCGTTGGGCCCGTCCCCGTAGGGTTTCCTTTGTAACCAGAAGGGGGGGAGGGAGGGTGGAAGGAGGGGGGAGGGGGAGAGGGATGGAAGGGTGGAGGGAGGGGGGGGAGGATGGAGGGAAGGAGGGAGGGGGGGGAGTTAGGGGAGGAGGGGTGAGGGAGGTGGGGAGGGAGTTGGGGAGGAGGGGGGAGGGAGTGGGGATGGAGGTGGGAAGGAGTGGGGAGGAAGGGGTTGAGGGGGGAAGGGGGGGAGGGAGGGAATAGGGGCCCCATGCTGACCTGTGTATGTTAAGTGACTTGCACAACTTTAAAAAACTGGCAGTTGCTTTTCGCAACAATGTTGCAACAATCTCACACAAGCATTGTGACGTCACAAGCTGAAGATGTAAATTTAAAACCGAGCTGATCTCTCATTGGTGCACGGGTGCCATTGTGACATCACGCGCTGAAGCCCCTTCAAGAAAAGGGTTAGAAATGAAAATTTAAACTTTAATATCTCTCTAGCTTTAAAAAGGTAGCTTCAATTTGAACGAAAGTACTTACAATAGTTGCCCACGTTAATGGTGAATATGGCGGTACAAAAATCGTAGCGCTTTGGTGTAACTTCAGGGAGGAGTAGGGTTTGTAAGTTATGGACAGAAATTCTTCGGAATCTTCCGTACATACACATATACATACATACATACGGAATGTTGGACCGCAGAGTTTTAGTAGTATACTAGAAAAGAGGGCCCGTTGGGCCCGTCCCCACACCCCCCATTCTCTCCTCCCCCAGCCCCACCCTTACTCTCCAAGTGTGCCCGTTGGGGAGGGCCCGTTGGGCCCGTCCCCACACCCCCCATTCTCTCCTCCCCCAGCCCCACTCTTACTCTCCAAGATGTTTTGTTTTTTTTTCCTAATCAGATGTGCAGTACTTTGGTCAACGTGGGTTGTTTTTAAATGTGTCAGATGTGCAGTACTTTGGTCAACGTGGGTTGTTTTTAAATGTGCTATACAAATAAAAGTGACTTGACTTGACTTGACTTGACTTGCAATAACAAAAAAGACTTCTTGGAAGCTTTTCGAAACAATGTAGCCGTCACAAGCTGAAAACTAAATCTTTTCTGGAAACTTTTGGAAACAAATGTAGCCCCTTGAAGAAAAGGGTTAGAAATGAAAAATTTAAACTTTAATATCTCTGTAGCTTTAAAAAGGTAGCTTCAATTTGAACGAAAGTACTTACAATAGTTGCCCAGGTTAATGGTGAATACGGCGGTACAAAAATCGTAGCGCTTTGGTGTACCGTCTAGGAGGAGTAGGGTTTGTAAGTAATCTTCCGTACATACACATATACATACATACATACGGAATGTTGGACCGCAGAGTTTTAGTATTATATAGAAGACTAGACCGAGTGGGCCCGTTGGGCCCGTCCTCGTAGGGTTTCCATTGTAACCGGGAGGGGAGGAAAGGGGGAGGGTTAGGGGAGGGAAGGGGGAGGGAGGAGGGGAGGGAGGGGAGGGGGGAGGGGGGAAGGGGGGAGGGAGAGGGGAGGGAGGGGGGTAGGGGGGAGGGAGGGGGGAGAGGGGGGGATGGGAGGGGGGAGGGGGGAAGGGAGGAGGGAAGGGGGGAGGGAGAGGGGAGGGAGGTGGGTAGGGGGGAGGGAGGGAGGGGGACCTCCCCTTTTCCCAGTACCCCTCTTTCCCCGTTGGGCCCGTCCTCGTAGGGTTTCCATTGTAACCGGGAGGACGGGAGGGCGGGAAGGGGGAGGGAGGGAGGAGGGAGGTGTGGAGGGAGGAGGGGAGGGGAGGGAGGGGGGAGGGGAGGGAGGGGGGTAGGGGGGAGGGGGAGGGAGAGGGGAGGGGGGAGGGGAGCGGGAAGGGGGGAGGGAGGGGGACCTCCCCTTTTCCCAGTACTCCTCTTTCCCCGTTGGGCCCGTCCTCGTAGGGTTTCCATTGTAACCGGGAGGGGGGAGGGAGGGAGGAGGGAGGTGTGGAGGGAGGAGGGGAGGGTGAGGGAGGGGAGGGGGAGGGGGGAAGAGGGGTAGGGGGGAGGGGAGGGAGGAGGGGAGGGAGGGGGAACTCCCCTTTTCCCAGTACCCCTCTTTCACCGTTGGGCCCGTCCCCGTAGGGTTTCCATTGTAACCGGGAGGGGGGGAGGGAGGGTGGAAGGAGGGGGAGAGGGGTGGAAGGGTGGAGGGAGGGGGGGAGGGAGTGGGGGAGGGTCGGATGGAGGGAAGGAGGGAGGGGTGAGTTAGGGGCTGAGTGGTGATGGAGGTTGGGATTGAGGGGGGAGAGAGTCGGGATGGAGGTGGGAAGGAGGGGGGAGGAAGAGGTTGAGGGGGAAGTGGGACCTCCCCTTTTCCCAGTACCCCTCTTTCCCCCACCACCAAGCCCCCACCGCAACGACCCCTGTTGTCCCCCTACCCAGTCCCCATTCTCAGACCCCCCCCCCATTCTCTTGGAATAAAAAAAAAATACTTTTTTAAAAAAAGTGCTTTTTAATTGCTTGTTTTGAAACATTCGCGGTTAAGTGCTTTTTAAAAAAACATTCGCGGTTAAGTGCTGGTTTTGAAACATTCGCGGCTACTTAGTGCTTCTGTCAGTTGCTTTTCGAGGGAGGGAGTAGGGAGGTGTGGAGGGGGGAGGGGAGGGGGAGGGGAGGGGGAGGGGAGGGGGGAAGGGAGGAGGGAGAGGGGAGGGAAGGGGGTAGGGGGGAGGGGTAGGGAGGGGGGAGGGGGGAAGGGGAGGGAGGGGGGAAGGGGAGGGGGAGGGAGGGGGGGAGGGAGAAGGGAGGGAGGGGGGAGGGAGGGGAACCTCCCATTTTCCCAGTACCCCTCTTTCACCATTGGGCCCGTCCTCGTAGGGTTTCCATTGTAACCGGGAGGAGGGGAGGGAGGGAAGGGGGAGGGAGGGAGGGAGGAGGGAGGTGTGGAGGGAGGAGGGGAGGGGGAGGGGAGGGGGGGAGGGGGGAAGGGGGGAGGAGGGAGGGAGAGGGGAGGGAGGGGGGGAGGTAAGGGGGAGAGGGGGGAAGGGGGAGGGAGGGGGATCTCCCCTTTTCCCAGTACCCCTCTTTCCCCGTTGGGCCCGTCCTCGTAGGGTTTCCATTGTAACCGTGAGGAGGGGAGGGAGGGAAGGGGGAGGGAGGGAGGAGGGAGGGGTGGAGGGAGGAGGGGAGGGGAGGGAGGGGGAGGGGAGGGAGGGGGGAGGGGGAGGGAGGGGAAGGGGGGAGGGGAGGGGGAAGGGGGTAGTGAGGGGGACCTCCCCTTTTCCCAGTACCCCTCTTTCCCCGTTGGGCCCGTCCTCGTAGGGTTTCAATTGTAACCGGGAGGGGGGAGAGAGGGTGGAAGGAGGGGGGAGGGGGAGAGGGATGGAAGGGTGGAGGGAGGGGGAGGGATTGGGGGAGGGAGGGATGGAGGGAAGGAGGGAGGGGGGAGTTAGGGGGGAGGGAGTTGGGGAGGAGGGGGGGAGGGAGTGGGGATGGAGGTGGGAAGGAGGGGGGATGAAGGGGTTGAGGGGGGAAGGGGGACCTCCCCTTTTCCCAGTACCCCTCTTTCCCCGTTGGGCCCGTCCCCGTAGGGTTTCCATTGTAACCGGGAGGGGGGAGGGAGGGTGGAAGGAGGGGGGAGGGGGAGAGGGATGGAATGGTGGAGGGAGGGGGGAGGGAGTGGGGGAGGGTGGGATGGAGGGAAGGAGGGAGCGGGGGAGTTAGGGGCTGAGTGGTGATGGAGGTTGGGATTGAGGGGGGAGGGAGGGGGGAGGGAGTGGGGATTGAGGTGGGAAGGAGGGGGGAGGAAGGGGTTGAGGGGGGAAGTGGGACCTCCCCTTTTCCCAGTACCCCTCTTTCCCCGTTGGGCCCGTCCCCGTATAGTTTCCATTGTAACCGGGAGGGGGGGAGGGAGGGTGGAAGGAGGGGGGAGGGGGAGAGGGATGGAATGGTGGAGGGAGGGGGGAGGGAGTGGGGGAGGGTGGGATGGAGGGAAGGAGGGAGGGGGGGAGTTAGGGGCTGAGTGGTGATGGAGGTTGGGATTGAGGGGGGAGGGAGGGGGGGAGGGAGTGGGGATGGAGGTGGGAAGGAGTGGGGAGGAAGGGGTTGAGGGGAGAAGGGGGGGGGAGGGAGGGAATAGGGGCCCCATGCTGATCTGTGTATGTTAAGTGACTTGCACAACTTTAAAAAACTGGCAGTTGCCTTTCGCAACAATGTTGCAACAATCTCACACAAGCATTGTGACGTCACAAGCTGAAGATGTAAATTTAAAACCGAGCTGATCTCTGATTGGTGCACGGGTGCCATTGTGACATCACGCGCTGAAGCCCCTTCAAGAAAAGGGTTAGAAATGAAAATTTAAACTTTAATATCTCTCTAGCTTTAAAAAGGTAACTTCAATTTGAACGAAAGTACTTACAATAGTTGCCCACGTTAATGGTGAATATGGCGGTACAAAAATCGTAGCGCTTTGGTGTACCTTCAGGGAGGAGTAGGGTTTGTAAGTTATGGACAGAAATTCTTCGGAATCTTCCGTACATACACATATACATACATACATACGGAATGTTGGACCGCAGAGTTTTAGTAGTATACTAGAAAAGAGGGCCCGTTGGGCCCGTCCCCACACCCCCCATTCTCACTCCCCCAGCCCCACTCTTACTCTCCAAGTGTGCCCGTTGGGCCCGGAAAAGAGGGCCCGTTGGGCCCGTCCCCACACCCCCCATTCTCTCCTCCCCCAGCCCCACTCTTACTCTCCAAGTGTGCCCGTTGGGCCCGTCCTCCTGATCTGTGTATGTCAAGTGACCACTATAGCCTTCATTCTTTTTTTTTTTCCCTAATCAGATGTTTGTTTGTTTTTTCCTAATCAGATGTGCAGTACTTTGGTCAACGTGGGTTGTTTTTAAATGTGCTATACAAATAAAAGTGACTTGACTTGACTTGACTTGCAATAACAAAAAAGACTTCTTGGAAGCTTTTCGAAACAATGTAGCCGTCACAAGCTGAAAACTAAATCCTTGCTGAAAACTAAATCCTTTTCTGGAAACTTTTGGAAACAAATGTAGCCCCTTGAAGAAAAGGGTTAGAAATGAGAAATTTAAACTTTAATATCTCTCTAGCTTTAAAAAGGTAGCTTCAATTTGAACGAAAGTACTTACAATAGTTGCCCAGGTTAATGGTGAATACGGCGGTACAAAAATCGTAGCGCTTTGGTGTACCGTCTAGGAGGAGTAGGGTTTGTAAGTAATCTTCCGTACATACACATATACATACATACATACGGAATGTTGGACCGCAGAGTTTTAGTATTATATAGAAGATAGATATAGATAGATAGATATAGATAGAAGATATAGATAGATAGATAGATATAGATAGACTAGACCGAGTGGGCCCGTTGGGCCCGTCCTCGTAGGGTTTCCATTGTAACCGGGAGGGGAGGAAAGGGGGAGGGTTAGGGGAGGGAAGGGGGAGGGAGGAGGGGAGGGAGGGGAGGGGGGGAGGGGGGAAGGGGGGAGGGAGAGGGGAGGGAGGGGGGTAGGGGGGAGGGAGGGGGGAGAGGGGGGGATGGGAGGGGGGAGGGGGGAAGGGAGGAGGGAAGGGGGGAGGGAGAGGGGAGGGAGGTGGGTAGGGGGGAGGGAGGGAGGGGGACCTCCCCTTTTCCCAGTACCCCTCTTTCCCCGTTGGGCCCGTCCTCGTAGGGTTTCCATTGTAACCGGGAGGAGGGGAGGGCGGGAAGGGGGAGGGAGGGAGGAGGGAGGTGTGGAGGGAGGAGGGGAGGGGAGGGAGGGGGGAGGGGAGGGAGGGGGGTAGGGGGGAGGGGGAGGGAGAGGGGAGGGGGGAGGGGAGCGGGAAGGGGGGAGGGAGGGGGACCTCCCCTTTTCCCAGTACTCCTCTTTCCCCGTTGGGCCCGTCCTCGTAGGGTTTCCATTGTAACCGGGAGGGGGGAGGGAGGGAGGAGGGAGGTGTGGAGGGAGGAGGGGAGGGTGAGGGAGGGGAGGGGGAGGGGGGAAGAGGGGTAGGGGGGAGGGGAGGGAGGAGGGGAGGGAGGGGGAACTCCCCTTTTCCCAGTACCCCTCTTTCACCGTTGGGCCCGTCCCCGTAGGGTTTCCATTGTAACCGGGAGGGGGGGAGGGAGGGTGGAAGGAGGGGGAGAGGGGTGGAAGGGTGGAGGGAGGGGGGGAGGGAGTGGGGGAGGGTCGGATGGAGGGAAGGAGGGAGGGGTGAGTTAGGGGCTGAGTGGTGATGGAGGTTGGGATTGAGGGGGGAGAGAGTCGGGATGGAGGTGGGAAGGAGGGGGGAGGAAGAGGTTGAGGGGGAAGTGGGACCTCCCCTTTTCCCAGTACCCCTCTTTCCCCCACCACCAAGCCCCCACCACAACGACCCCTGTTGTCCCCCTACCCAGTCCCCATTCTCAGACCCCCCCCCCCATTCTCTTGGAATAAAAAAAAATACTTTTTTTAAAAATGCTTTTTAATTGCTTGTTTTGAAACATTCGCGGTTAAGTGCTTTTTAAAAAAACATTCGCGGTTAAGTGCTGGTTTTGAAACATTCGCGGCTACTTAGTGCTTCTGTCAGTTGCTTTTCGAGGGAGGGAGTAGGGAGGTGTGGAGGGGGGAGGGGAGGGGGAGGGGAGGGGGAGGGGAGGGGGGAAGGGAGGAGGGAGAGGGGAGGGAAGGGGGTAGGGGGAGGGGTAGGGAGGGGGGAGGGGGGAAGGGGAGGGAGGGGGGAAGGGGAGGGGGAGGGAGGGGGGGAGGGAGAAGGGAGGGAGGGGGGGAGGGAGGGGAACCTCCCATTTTCCCAGTACCCCTCTTTCACCATTGGGCCCGTCCTCGTAGGGTTTCCATTGTAACCGGGAGGAGGGGAGGGAGGGAAGGGGGAGGGAGGGAGGGAGGAGGGAGGTGTGGAGGGAGGAGGGGAGGGGGAGGGGAGGGGGGGAGGGGGGAAGGGGGAGGAGGGAGGGAGAGGGGAGGGAGGGGGGGAGGTAAGGGGGAGAGGGGGGAAGGGGGAGGGAGGGGGATCTCCCCTTTTCCCAGTACCCCTCTTTCCCCGTTGGGCCCGTCCTCGTAGGTTTCCATTGTAACCGTGAGGAGGGGAGGGAGGGAAGGGGGAGGGAGGGAGGAGGGAGGGGTGGAGGGAGGAGGGGAGGGGAGGGAGGGGGAGGGGAGGGAGGGGGGAGGGGGAGGGAGGGGAAGGGGGGAGGGGAGGGGGAAGGGGGTAGTGAGGGGGACCTCCCCTTTTCCCAGTACCCCTCTTTCCCCGTTGGGCCCGTCCTCGTAGGGTTTCAATTGTAACCGGGAGGGGGGAGAGAGGGTGGAAGGAGGGGGGAGGGGGAGAGGGATGGAAGGGTGGAGGGAGGGGGAGGGATTGGGGGAGGGAGGGATGGAGGGAAGGAGGGAGGGGGGAGTTAGGGGGGAGGGAGTTGGGGAGGAGGGGGGGAGGGAGTGGGGATGGAGGTGGGAAGGAGGGGGGATGAAGGGGTTGAGGGGGGAAGGGGGACCTCCCCTTTTCCCAGTACCCCTCTTTCCCGTTGGGCCCGTCCCCGTAGGGTTTCCATTGTAACCGGGAGGGGGGAGGGAGGGTGGAAGGAGGGGGGAGGGGGAGAGGGATGGAATGGTGGAGGGAGGGGGGAGGGAGTGGGGGAGGGTGGGATGGAGGGAGGAGGGAGCGGGGGAGTTAGGGGCTGAGTGGTGATGGAGGTTGGGATTGAGGGGGGAGGGAGGGGGGAGGGAGTGGGGATTGAGGTGGGAAGGAGGGGGGAGGAAGGGGTTGAGGGGGGAAGTGGGACCTCCCCTTTTCCCAGTACCCCTCTTTCCCCGTTGGGCCCGTCCCCGTATAGTTTCATTGTAACCGGGAGGGGGGGAGGGAGGGTGGAAGGAGGGGGGAGGGGGAGAGGGATGGAATGGTGGAGGGAGGGGGGAGGGAGTGGGGGAGGGTGGGATGGAGGGAAGGAGGGAGGGGGGGAGTTAGGGGCTGAGTGGTGATGGAGGTTGGGATTGAGGGGGGAGGGAGGGGGGGAGGGAGTGGGGATGGAGGTGGGAAGGAGTGGGGAGGAAGGGGTTGAGGGGAGAAGGGGGGGGGAGGGAGGGAATAGGGGCCCCATGCTGATCTGTGTATGTTAAGTGACTTGCACAACTTTAAAAAACTGGCAGTTGCCTTTCGCAACAATGTTGCAACAATCTCACACAAGCATTGTGACGTCACAAGCTGAAGATGTAAATTTAAAACCGAGCTGATCTCTGATTGGTGCACGGGTGCCATTGTGACATCACGCGCTGAAGCCCCTTCAAGAAAAGGGTTAGAAATGAAAATTTAAACTTTAATATCTCTCTAGCTTTAAAAAGGTAACTTCAATTTGAACGAAAGTACTTACAATAGTTGCCCACGTTAATGGTGAATATGGCGGTACAAAAATCGTAGCGCTTTGGTGTACCTTCAGGGAGGAGTAGGGTTTGTAAGTTATGGACAGAAATTCTTCGGAATCTTCCGTACATACACATATACATACATACATACGGAATGTTGGACCGCAGAGTTTTAGTAGTATATAGATAGATAGATAGATAGATAGGGAAATGAATAAATAGATAAATAAGTAAATAAATAAACGAACAGAGAAAGGAGACAGAAGGTGAGGTGACCTTCAGTGGTTGAAGGCAGTGCTGAACAGGTGAGACTTCAGCGATGTTTTGAATGTGGTGAGTGTGGAGGAGTCTCTAACGTTTTGGGGTAGTGAGTTCCATAGGGTGGGAGCAGCGATGGAGAAAGCCCTGTCCCCCCAGGATCTGAGTTTGGTCCGGATGTGGGGGGATAGGAGATTGGCAGCAGCAGAGCGGAGGGTGCAGGTGGGAGTGTGCCTGTGGAGGAGGTCGGTCAGGTAGGATGGGGCCAGGTTATGGAGGGCTTTGTAGGTTATGAGGAGGATTTTGTACTGGATTCTCTGGGGGATGGGGAGCCAGTGTAGTTTATAAAGGACGGGGGTGATATGGTCACGGATCGGGGTGTGGGTGAGTAGACGGGCAGCGGAGTTTTGAATGTATTGAAGTTTACTGATGATTTTTGATAGCAGAGTCAGGGGGTATGGGGAGAAGGCAGGAACGGGGTACTGATTGAGAATGATCAGCCATGATCACATTGAATGGCGGTGCTGGCTCGAAGGGCTGAATGGCCTCCTCCTGCACCTATTGTCTAAATGGGGGATATCACGATGATACACGGGTAGGAAAGGTTTAGAGGGATGTGGACTGATGGGACTAGTATAGATGGGGCAACTTGGTGGACATGGAAAAGATGGGCCGAAGGGCCTGTTACTGTGCTGTATGATTGTGGCAGGGGATAGAGGAAACTGGATGCTAAAAGCTTCAAGATCAATTTATTGTCCCATGTACCGATTAAGGTGCAATGAAATTTCAGTTACCATACAGCCATACTAAGTGAAAAGCAGCAAGACACACATTTAACATGAACATCCACCACAGCGGATTCCACATTCCTCACTGTGATGGAAGGTAATAAAGTTCAATCGTCTTCCTCTTTGTTCACCCGCGGTCGGGGCTGTTGAACCGTCTGCAGTCGCCGCTGCCGACTGTCCGAGGCCCTCGCGTCGGGACGATCGAAACTCCCCGCGTCAGGAAGGTTGAAACGCTCCGTGGCATGGAGCTCCCGAGTCGGCCTCTTCTCACCAGAGACTCCGGGCTTCACAATGTTAAAGTCAACAGGCCACGCGGTTGGAGCTCTCCACAGTCGATCCTCGCCAAAGGATCGCAAGCTCCACGATGTTAAAGTCCGCGCCAGCGTCATGAAGCGCCGGGCCGGTCTCCAGAAAGGCCGCCAACTCCTCGATGTTAGGCCGCAGTGGGGACGGAGATACGATACGGAGAAAAATCACATCTCCGTCGAGGTAAGGGATTGAAAAAATGTTTCCCCCAACTCCCCCCCCCCCCCCCCCCCCACACACATAAAACAAACCAAGAAATTCTTAAACGAAATGCTGGAGGACCACTCTTCACCACCGCTCTCTTTTCTATATGTTTATCTAGTATGTGACTCCCCTTCAGTTCGAACAGTTCGAACAGTACGTTCTCCTTCACTACGATTCTTGGGTTCCTGCCCCTTCCTGTGTTTTTTTTCCCAGCCTTTAAATACCAGCCAGAAATTAAAACGCACCAAACGACAGAGGGGGAATGGTTGTGCTGCCTTCCGGAAGAAAACTTACCGTAAATTACTGCCAAGTAGAGTTGCCAACTATCTCACTCCCAAATAAGGGACAAGGTGACGTCACCGCCCCGCGCCCCACGTGACCTCACCCAGCCAGCGGCCACGTGCTCCCGCTCCATCAATGGCGGCCGCCCGGGCCGGGAGGCGTGTTGCTACGTAACCTCCGTCAGGAGGCGCCCGGGCCTCTGGACCTACACTGTCCGGGCCTACACTGTCTGGGCCTACACTGTCTGGGCCTACACCGTCCGGGCCTACAGCACCCCCCCCCCCCCCCCGGGCCTAATACGGGACAAGGGCCGTCCCGTACGGGACAAATCAATTTAACCCAAAATATGGGATGTCCAGGCTAATACGGGACAGTTGGCAACCCTACTGCTAAGTCCCTTGTGCAACAAAGACATGATATCTCAGAATGTCCTATATATACCTAAAAGAAACCATCAACATTATGATGTGCCTGCTGAGGAGGATAAAGAACGGCCCAGAAATTTAGAGCATTTAAAAAAATTGTGCATTCTTAGAATTCACAACTTGCAAACGATAGTGTGGTAACGGAAACAAGGCAGCCATTTCCTGCTCAGCACAAGGCCTGTAAACGGCAGTGTCAGTGCACTTATGATTTTGTTTGAAGGATGCACTTTCCTTGCTGAGGATATATTGTGGAGTGGGCTTTGGTATAGACATCCCAGCTAACAGCAAATAGTGTCACTCAAAGTGCAACACTCCTTCAGTATTAGTAGCAAAGTGTTAACCCACATTGTTGTTGTTGTTCGTCCTTCGGGTTCGAAGATGACCATGACTTCACTTTCAGTTGGAGGATTGGTGACTGTGGGTCCGGAAGTGACTGGGGAGGCCAATCCGGGCCCGGAAGGCACGCCCACACGTAGGGCACAAGTGGATGGGTGCTGCAGTGGAAGTGGAGGT